>NC_138212.1:17510419-17569332 GCF_964194415.1 Vipera berus | reverse complement strand
TAATTCTAAAACCATGGTTCTGGCTTCTTAAGACAAGGTTCAAAATACAAATGAGGGCATGTTTAGCAAAGTCAGTGGTTAAATATTCATTTGATTGATTGATTGATTGATTGATTGATTGATTGATTGATTGATTGATTGATTGATTTCAATAGCCACCCAACTCAACCAAATGATTCTGGGTGGCTTACAAACTCTAAAATTATAAATTAGAACAATTTTTAAAAAATATTAAAACAATAAAAGCATCCACAAAATAAATCGGTTGAAATAGCAGCCATGATAATTAATCAACTAATAAGTAATCAACTTATTTACTTAATCAGTAAAGCCAAGTAATGGGGCCCTTCACACAGTCAAAGCTCCAGGCCCAGATACACCTACAGGTTTTTAAAGCTTTGTGAAAAGCCAACAGGGTCACAACCATTCTAATCTCCAAGGAGAGAATATACCACAAGGCAGAATCTACAGCAGAAAAGAAAATCTGCCTTCTACTTACCACCAGTTGACACTCTTGGGCTGATGGCATCTGTAGCATGCCTAATCTGTTGGATCAGATGGGACAGGTACCAAGCCAAGTAGGGTACCAAGCCATGTAGAGTACCAAGCCATGTAGGGCTTTAAAGGTGACAACCAGCAGCTTGAATTGCACCTGGAAACACATTGGCAGCCACTGCAATCACAGAGTAGTGATATTACATCTGCTGTGTAGCTGGCATCATTTGCTGCTCTGCTGCTTTCTCACCGACTGAGTCCATCCATGTTAGACCTAAAGATTTTGAAAAAAATAATAATGGAAGTTTGTTATTATACATGCTAACTGAGCAAGACGTTTATACATGCCAAAGTCTCAACTCCCACAATGGAAGAATGGAACGGGGAAAAAAATGATGGGAGTGCCAGAGATGGCAAAGTTATTTGTGTTGATTATCTAGCTTTATTTCCATTTGGAAACTGTTTCTGGACTTTCTGCTCAAAAGAGGGGTAAAAATGAAATTTTGAGTTTGAGTTTTGATGATTAAAATAGGTTGTCGTAATAGAAGTGACTGGTACTCAGTATTCTAGGGAAGAAAAAGCTGAGGATATAAGTTTAATAGGTAACTTATTGCACTGAAAAAAGTTGGAAGTCAGCATCTTGTTTTCCTTTTTCCTTTCCTTTTTCCTTCCCTTCCCTTACATTTTTCCTCTTCCCCTTCTCCTTTACTCTTTTCCAAGTTATTTTTATTTTCATTTGTATTTTACATTAAGAAACTTTTCAATTTAAAAAACTAAAGCAGGACAAGAAGCAACGGATGGAAACTGGTCAAGGAGAGAATCAACCTAGAACTAAGGAGAAATTTCCTGACAGTTAGAACAATTAATCAGTGGAAAACCTGCCTCCAGAAGTGGTGAATGCTCCAACACTGGAAGTTTTTAAGAAGAGACTGGCCAGCCATTTGCCTGAAATGGTATAGGGTTTCCTGCCTTAGCAGGGGGTTGGACTAGATGACCTCCAAGGTCCCTTCCAACTTTATTATTATTATTATTATTATTATTATTATTATTATTATTATTATTATTATTATTATTATTATTATTAAAATAAGAATCCATAAGCCATCCTTCAAATGGGAAACCATCCACCACTCACAACACTGCATGGGGTTGGCCATCTGTCAAGGCCTGGAAGTGACTCAACAGTCCTTGGAATGTATGAAAGCTGCCTGCTAAATGTGGAGTTGGCCACATGCTTTTCAGCACACCCCTTCTCATCCCGAAGATCAGGAATTGCCTGAGGGGAGGGTATGGAAGCAGAAGCCAAACTTATCTGGTTATGCACACTGCAGAAGACTTTTTTTCTCTGTGTTATTCTTCTCTCCAAACCACCCATAGAAAAGTTAACACCAACACTTGGTTCTTCTTCCATTCAACTTCCAGACCTCATGCTTCAAACACAAATAGATTCAAGGGGAAAAAATCCATCTCCTTTCACAGAAACTTCCCCAAAAGTTGTTCTCACACACGGTTGATGTTGCCAGGAGATAATTTTTGTCCTTAAGTAGCTACTGCATAAAAGATCAGCATTGTCCCAGCAGATACAAATACTTGACAAGCTGTGGCTGTAAAAACCATTACAACACCTGGCAAGTCAGGTGCAAAAAATGAGTTAAATAGTTCTGCTTTCTCCCTGTTGCTTGTCACCTTCTTGCCACTTTCCCCCACTAATGGACCAATCATTTCCTTAACTTTTTTCTTGTTTTTTTATATGTTGAAAGAAGCTTTTTTTTTGTTATTTTTGACTTTGGTCGCAAGCCTTAGTTCATTTTGAGCCTTAGCTTTCCTCACTTCATCTTTGCACTTCACCTTTGCAGGCAAATAAATAATTTCAGAGCCAGGATCAAAAAATCTGAAAAAGATAGCAGGGCCATCAGGATTTCTGAGAACATCATCAAAGATTATCTAAGAATGCGGTACAGTCAGAAGTGAGTTCATCCACAGCACTCATAAAAGCTTTTACATGTGAATTGGGACAAAAAAGATTATAGCATCATAAAGTAAGAACCTATCTTAGTATTAACCACAATTGATGGAGTTTAGAAGTTTAGATGTAGGTGAAGAAGGTACAGTTATTTCAAATGACAGATGAGTCCAGATCTCTCTCTCTCTCTCTCTCTCTCTCTCTCTCTCTCTCTCTCTCTCTCTCTCTCTCTCTCTATCTCTCTCCCTCTCCCCCTCTCCCTCTCTCTCTCTCTCTCTCTCTCTCTCTCTCATGAGTCAGTGGTTGCATTTACATTTTCTGGATTTCCAGTGTACATTAGAACCACAAGCCTACCAAAGGAACTGGGATCAGATAGCCTACTATAAAAAAACCCCACAATAAAATGCTTAATTCATATCAAATATTTTTATTACAGTCTTTGACTAGTCTTTACAATAAAAAAGATAAATAGTTGGACAACACAATTCATTATTGGGAAAGAGAAGAAAACAATGCAACAATAAAACAATGTATCTACTTAAACGTTTTGTGTGGTTGTGTAACTTAGGGATACTTGGCCTCGTGATATGTGAATGTAGAGTTAGCATCCCCTAAAAAACATAAAATTGATATGTGTGGCCCTTGTATTTGAAAATGATTGGAGCTACCAGAGCACTTTATAAAAAGGAGTTTATCTAAGATTTAAACTGGCCAGGCTTAGCTTGTTAGGTGAATGGAGTTCCTAGTCTGTAACCAACATGGTTAGGTCTGTTGAGCAACACAGCCCATTTAATAATTGGCAAAATAACTTGATTCATTCACTTCTCAAAAATTGCCAACTTATAGATCCCAGGACCCCTAACAATTGCCCAGGTTGAATGATAATGAAGAAATTTGTCATTCAACACTTTTAGATCAGGTTTCTTAACCTTGGCAACCTTAAGATATGTGGACTTTAGCTCCCAGAATTCCCCAGCCAGCATGCTGGCTGGGAAATTCTGGGAGCTGATATCTGCATATCTGAAATAGAATAGAATAGAATAGAATAGAATAGAATAGAATAGAATAGAATAGAATAGAATAGAATAGAATAGAATAGAATAGAATAGAATAGAATAGAATAGAATAGAATAGAATAGAATAGAATAGAAGCTGGAAGCGAACTTGGATGTCTTCTAGTCCAGCCCGCTGCTCAAGCAGGAGAGCCTATTCCATCTCAGACAAGTGACTGTCTAGTCTCTTCTTAAAAATCTCCAGTGATGGAGTGCCCACGGTTTTTGAAGGCAAGCTGTTCCACTGGTTGATTGTCCTCACTGCCAGGAAGTGTCTCCTTAATTCCAGGTTGCTTTTCTCTTTGATCAGTTTCTAACCATT
Organism: Vipera berus; assembly: GCF_964194415.1. Taxonomy (NCBI): domain Eukaryota; kingdom Metazoa; phylum Chordata; class Lepidosauria; order Squamata; family Viperidae; genus Vipera; species Vipera berus. The sequence goes on along the minus strand of NC_138212.1, from coordinate 17,565,500 downwards.
GTTTTTCATGTTTTTAATTGTATTTTAATTGTAATTGGGGTTTTTAGTTTCAAGGTTAGTTTAATCATTTTAATTGTTTTTAATTTTTGTAATTTGTTGTATTGTTTTTAAAAAAACCTTGTGAACCGCCCTGAGTCCTACGGGAGAAGGGCGGTATATAAGTCTAATAAAATAAAAATAAATAAATAAAAATCCTTCCCTCTGGTGAACAACCTGGCCCCTCTGTCTTGTGGCAGCCCCTCAGATACTGGAACACTGCTATCATGTCTCCACTATTTATTTTTTTCTTTAGACTAGCCAAACCCAAGTTACCGAGGTTGAGAAACATTGAGCCATAGGTTCCTCTTTGTAGCTTTTTCTCCATTGTGTAAAGCTTTCTTAAACAAAGATGATCCAAATGATCTGGGGGGGGATCACAACTGGATAGAAAATATCTATGTTGTTTCCTGCTGATACAAACTGCCTGTATTCATCGCTAAAAAAAGAAAGAAAAGAAATCTAAATAAAGATGAATGGGAGCTACATGGATTCTGACAAGTGTGCTTTGAGCTATACCAGCTGAGTCTCTTAGTGGGGGAAGACAACAACCTACAGATCTCTTTTGTTCAATACCGGTAATCCTGGCGTGATCAGTAGGTGCGATGGAATTTCATTCGGATTCCCAGGAGCGACCCAGTGCGTCTCAGAGGAGCAAGAGACGATGCAGTTTAGATCCTTTGTGTGAGAGGAAGAGGATGAAGACAGCTCCTCCCTAACAGTTCCCAAAGTATACTTTTTACTGTGCATGTAGTTTGGTAAGATCAATGAACATCCGATGTTAGCAGCATTGACAACAGGTAAGGGACAATTGTTTTTTTAAAAAAATCCACTTAGAAGAATTGCAATGTCTTTTTTGGGTTGGGGGGGGGTCTGAAAGCAGGACCCCCCAAAACTACCAATCTGGGATATATTGAATGGAACAGTTAACATTCCACTCGGTCTCATATTTCATCCTGTGCCCAGCATAGATCCTTTCCAGCGCTATTGCTAACAGAAAATGTTTCAAGTGATGCTCTACAGCAGACATGTCAAACACAAGGCCCGGGGGCCGGATCCGGCCCGCAAAGTGGTTTCATGCGGCCCGCGAAGCCATCCTGGAAACAGTGAGGGAACAGCCCCCACTGCCTTGGCCCTGGCCCAGAGACCCTCCTTCTGCCAGAGACCCTCAGATCTGTCCCACTCCTGCCCAGGCCCCCATAGGCACCCTTGATGCAAAGGATGTAGAGCTGGCCACGCCCACCCAGTAGGCCATACGCACTCTAGCCACGCCCACCCAGTAGGCCATGCCCACCCTGGCCACGCCCACCCGGCCCCCTGAGGGCAACCGCAATGCTGATGCGGCCCTCAATGAAATTGAGTTTGACACCCCTGCTCTACAGCTTTACTTCTTGCAGCTTCGCTATCCAAGATTGCCAGGTTGCCCTGCCCTTTCCCTGTTTTTAAGAAGAGATTGGACAACCTTTTCTCCAAAGTTGGCATAGGGTCTCCTGCTTGAGCAGGGGGTTGGACTAGAAGACCTCCAAGTTCCCTTCCAAATTCTGTTCTTTTGTTATTCTCTTTCTGGGCCCATGTTTTGCTCAGGCGAAGCCAGAAAACAAAGCTTAGCAGCAGGCTAAGCACAATATGCCAGTGGCTGTCAATTCAGTGGCTGCTAGCACACATTCACCACTGCCCATTGCCCAAAAGAATAACCCTTCTTCTTGCTGGTATTTCGCTTCTGCCACCCCCTACAAAACTGAGCATTTGCTCAAGATACACTCAGTGATCCGTCCTGCAGCTAGAGATTATGGGAGAAAAAATAAAAAAAAAACATCCGTCCTGGGGAAAAAAGCAGAGCACATTTCAAGGAAACCTAATTAATATTGGCCTTCTGAATTGAGAAGCCCAGGAGAAGCTTCAGAGCAGTTGCACAGCTCTGGGAAACGCTTTGAAGACAGTCGATGTCAGGCAGATAAATTCTCCTGTATATATTCTCTGTCTGTTCTCATCCAACTGGAGGAAAGCACATTTGCAGCTGAAATTTCTTCCAAAGGGAAGGGAATTTTGGAGAATTTCTTGCAGGTGGAATGGGATGGAATTCTTGTCCTGATTTATTTCAAGGCTTCCGAAGCAACATTTAAGGACATTCTGCCTTCCATTGCCCAGTTTTGAGCCCTGCAGCCTATTAAGGCTTCCTCTATTTTAATTTCTTTTTCAAATTTTATTAAAATTTTCTTAAGGTCAAATACAAGTACAAGCAAAAGTTAAGAAAATTAAAAAGAGAAAGATACAAAAGAGATTAAAAAAGAAAGAAAAATGTAGTGATTTCTGACTTTTTTCAGGGCAGTACAATACAAAAAGATAGATAGATAGATAGATAGATAGATAGATAGATAGATAGATAGATAGATAGATAGATAGATAGACAGATAGATAGACAGATAGACAGATAGACAGAGACAGACAGACAGACAGACAGACAGACAGATAGATAGATAGAAAGATATGGATGATTGATAGATAGACAGACAGACAGACAGATATGGATGATAGATAGATAGATAGATAGATAGATAGATAGATAGATAGATAGATAGATAGATAGATAGATAGATAGATAGATAGATAGATAGATAGATAGATAGATTAGATAGATAGATAGATAGGTAGGTAGGTAGGTAGGTAGGTAGATAGATAGATAGATAGATAGATAGATAGATAGATAGATAGATAGATAGATAGATAGATAGATAGATAGATAGATAGATAGATAGATAGATAGATAGATAGATAGATAGATATGGATGATTGATAGATAGACAGACAGACAGACAGACAGATATGGATGATAGATAGATAGATAGATAGATAGATAGATAGATAGATAGATAGATAGATAGATAGATATGGATGATTGATAGATAGACAGACAGACAGACAGATATGGATGATAGATAGATAGATAGATAGATAGATAGATAGATAGATAGATAGATAGATAGATAGATAGATAGATAGAAAGATAGACAGACAGACAGACAGACAGACAGACAGACAGACAGACGGAGATAGATAGATAGATAGATAGATAGATAGATAGATAGATAGATAGATAGATAGATAGATAGATAGATAGATAGATAGATAGATAGATATAGAGAAAGAGAAAGATAGAGACAGACAGACAGACAGACAGATAACCTTTATTGTCATTTTTTTACTGTGCGCACAACGGCACACATCAAAATTGAAATTAAGTTGCCTGCTCTCAAAGTGAAACACATACATGACACACACCTAGCCATACTATATACAACATATGTATAGACCCACACCCCTACATTACATAATAAATAAATATTAAATACTGTCCATCTTGAATACATAACGGAAACTTGAGAGTTCACAAGGTTAGTGCTGTATGGAATGAAACTCTGGTTGAATCTGGATGTTCTGCTGTGGATACCACGAAGCCCCCTCCTCCCAGAAGGTAACAAAGTAAACAGGTCGTGAAGAGGGTGTGTAGTGTCCCAGATAATCTTACGGACCCTGCTCAAACAACGCTTCTGTGCTATGTCCTGGATGGAGGGGAGGGAACTGCCAATGATCTTTTCGGCCATCCTCACCACTGTCTGCACCGCCTTCCTGTCTGAAGCAGGGATGCTTCCAAACCAGACTGTGATGCTGTATGACAGGATGCTCTCGATCGTTCCCCTGTAGAAAGTGGTCAGGACAGGGGAAGGAAGATGTGCTTTTCTCATGAGACGCAGAAAGTGCAGGCGCAGCTCTGCCCGCTTCACCAGTTTCTCACTGTTGAGCGACCAAGCCAGCCTACTTGTTAGCTGCAACACCCAGGAATTTCATGCTGGCAACCATCTCCACAGATGAATCATTAATGCACAGAGAAGTGTGGCTGTGCCTGCCTTTTCTGAAATCAACAATGATCTCTTTGGTGTTTCTGGTATTAAAAACTAGACTGTTTTCCTTACACCAGTTCACCAATCCCTCAGCCTCCTTGCGGTAAAAAGAACCACAACCTCAGCATTTTGGTTTACATTTCCAAGTGTTTCAAGCCATTTCTACAATAAAGTCGTTCTAATAATCAAAATCTAAAACCTCTTCAAACACAAAGTCCAGAAGTGGTTTCCAAAAAAGCTAGATAAATTCTTCTCTTTAATTAAAACAGTCAATTTTATTATCTTCACCAACTCCATCACCTTCACCTTCAGAGTCTAGGAACCAGTGCATTTTTCCAACTATTAACACATATATTAATAAAGTTCCAAGTTTCAAGTTCTTTGTCCATCAAAGAAAACATCTGGTTTGATTTTTGTATTTATTTTAAGGATCTTCTGAATTAATATAAAAATCTGACCCCCAATATTTCTTTGTTTCATCACCAGTCCACCAAAGATACTAACAAGAACCCTTTTTACAAGGCATCCTCTATTTGAATTCAAACTTGAGGAAAGGCATCAAGACGAAACTCCACCCAGGGGTCTTTTTTGGTCCAGCTGCCTCTGCTTCTGCTGTTGCTAAGACTATTTCTCCTTTCTGGGCAAAATTCAGGTTTTCCCTGGCTATAGTTGAGTGAAAAGTATTGAAAGAACATTTGCAATCAGCTCTTTTCCAGTCCTCACTCTAACACCAAGGCCAGGATTTGGTGTCTCAGGGCATCGATCTGCAGAAACTCCTTAGCTTTCACTTCATTTTTCCATGCATTATTCTAGCATGTGGGAGGGGGACCGATGGCTTACTGGTTAAAGACGTCAGCTGGAAAGTTGACAGTCCAGGTTTGGAACCCAAGCACCGTATGATGGAGTGAGCCCCTTTACTTGCCCCAGCTCCTCCCAACCTAGCAGTTCAAAAACATGTAGATGTGAGTACATAAATAGGTACCACTTCGGTGGGAAAGTAACAGCAATCCAGAGATCCTTGGCATATAGTCATGCTGGCCATATGATCACAGAAGTGTCTTTGGACAACACTAGCTCTCTAGGCTAAGAAATGGAGATAAGCACCACCCCCTAGAGTTGGACACAACTGTACAGGGGAAAACTTTGCCTTTTCCTGTATTCTAGCATGCAAGTAGAGACAAGCAAGGCATGGGACAGGGTTCTCCTCTGGGCGTATCTTCTCTTCCTAGATGACAAGATCATGGCGGACATTCCACCCTTCAAATGGATATGCTCAAGGGTGCTACAAAACCAGAGCCCATAAAATACTCTCAAATGCTCTTGGTTATGACATTCCAGCCTCTTTTGATTGCACTGAAGTGTTTCAAGAATTTTAAAAAATGAAGAACTGAAATGCTTTGCATTTGTTACATAAAATGGAAAAGAGCTAAGGTTTGAGTAACATGTAGAAGTGCATTGCTTGAATGCTGACCTTCAGTCAAGAAAGTTCGGAGAGTACATTTGGGCCAGTGATTAATGTGCCCAGTCCAGCCACTGTTTGGAGCTGCTAAGGCCAAGCAATCTCTGTCTAAAGATTGTCCTCAATGTGAAAGACTCTTGACCTACTTTCCAGACAATAGCCAAGCTCTCTATTGTTCATTCATCATCCAGCTTTCCTCTTTCTCTCAGTAAAGTCCCGTTGCATTGCACCCACTTGCACTAACTTCCACCAATCTATAAAGAACTGATCCCATCTTGGTCAACCACTTCTGTATTGTTCCATAGCTTTCTTGGCTGTGTCCCTAAAATCCCCAGGGTCAAGGGAGAGTTTACTTTACTCCGACGCGGGTTAAAGACCCACCTGTTTGAACAAGCTGGCCTGGCCTGATGGGGAGTTAATTTGGGTTTTAAATATTTGTATATTTTATAGTTTTATCTTGGGCATTAATTTAATTCTATTTTAACTTTTGTAGTTTTGTATTTTTATCATATGCCCTGTTCACCGCCCTGAGTCCCTCGGGAGAAGGGCGGTATAAAAATTTAATAAAACTAAACTAAACTAAACTAATAAACTTATTCATAAGACTAAGGTATAAGGAGAGTATTCCTATACAGGGTGTCCTTGACTTGCAACCATAATTGGGAACAGGTTGTTAAGCAAGGTTAAGCAATTTTATGACATTTTTGGCATAGTTGTTAAGTGAATCACTGCAGTTGTTCAAGTAATCATATGGTTGTTAGGCGAATCCAGCATCCACCATTGACTTTGCTTGTCAGAAGCCCTCTGGGAAGGTCACAAAAGGTGATCATATGACCCCTAGATGCTGCAACCATGCCATCTGCTGAATTTTGATCGGGTGATCTTGGGGATGCTGTGACAGCTGTAAGTGCAAGGATTGGCTGGGAAGTTACTTATTCAGTGCCATTGTAACTTTGAAGAGTCCCTAAACAAATGCTTGTAAGTCAAGGACTGCCTGCCTTTATTATATTGTTATATTATTACATTACTATAGATAGATAACCTTTATTGTCATTTTTTACTGTGGGCACATTGGCACACATTAAATATGAAATTTAGTTGGTTGCTCTGAAAGTGTACACATACATAACACATATTTAAAATGCTATATACAACATATGTATAAACCTACACACTTACATATAAATAACTTATAAATATTAATCACTATCCACCTTGAATACATAACAGAAACAGGATACTGTATGGAACAAGACTGGGACTGAATCTGGATGTTCTGCTTTGGATACCACAGAGCCCCCTCCTCCCAGAAGGTAACAAGGAAAACAGGTCATGAAGAGGATGTGTAGTGTCCCAGACAATCTTGCGTACCCTGCTCAAGCATTGTTTACGTGCTATGTCCTGGATGGAAGGGAGGGAATTGCCTAACCCTAACCCTACTGGTAACTTCCAAGAAGACTTCAAAGGCAGTCCCATGTAGAATGGATTGCAGTAGTCAGTTGCGAAGAAGGGAAAGGGCATGTTATTGTCATCCATTTGCCTTTGGAAGAGACACATCTGTGGCACCCTCTGATGTTGGGCAAAGGGTCCCCTAAATTCAGCGACAACTACCTATTTTAGCAGTATCCATGAATTTGGGAGAACCTCATGTTGTGAACCTATTACTTCAAGAGAAGACCTATTTGTGCAGAGTTATAACCAGAGCATTTCAGGATATGCTCCCCCATGCAGAGATTCAACTTTACCTCTTCCAGTGCCCCACAGCCTCCAGGCATAAAATCAAATTTGAGGCACCAAATTTCTGGGTTAATTCAAGAGAGGTATCATCACATATCAACAGCACACCGAGGAGATTTCATGAACCAATGGATGACCTTTCCCGAAGGCTTCGTGTAAATACTAGAAAGGAGGAATGGGAGGGAAGCATCTAACAAGAAAGCAACTGTTGGGTTGATTTTCCTTTGACCTTCACCAGCCCACTTCTTTGTTTGATCTATCTGGCCTCTGCTGGCAAGCTTGGTGATAAATACAGTCGAACACCATCCCAGCTTTAACTCCATTTTCCATTCCATCCCTTTCCTTCCTTCTCTCACATTTTATCCAATCTTCATCACCATATTCTATCCAATCCTACTGATGCCAGTACAATGGTTCCTTTGCAAGCATCCTTCCAATTTCCACACTTCTTTTTCTTCCCATATTCTTCTAGCTGTAACAGTCAGTCATGTCCTGTCACAAATCTATATTTTAATAACAACAACAACAACATCTGACTCACTGTGCGATGATCAATAACAACAACAACAACAACAACAACAACAACAACAACAATAATAATAATAATAATAATAATAATAATAATAATAATAATAATAATAATAATAATAATAATAATAATAATAAAAAAGTTGGAAGGATCTTGGAGGTCATCTAGTCCAACCCCCTGCTCAAGCAGAAGGGATGTTGGTGGTCTTCTAGTTCAATCCCCTACTCAAGCAGGAGACCTATACCTTTTCAGACAAATGGCTGTCCAGTCTCTTCTTGAAAACCTTCAGCGATGCAACACCTACAACTTCTGAAGGCAAACTGTTCCACTCGTTAATTGTTCTCACTCTTAGGAAGTTTCTCCTTAATTCCAGGTTGCTTCTCTCCTTGATTAATTTCTATCCATTGTTTCTTGTCTTGCCTTCTGGTGCTATGAAAAATAAGTTGACCCCCTTTTCTTTGTGGCAGCCCCTCAAATACTGGAACACTGCTATCATGTCACCCCTAGTTCTTCTTTTCACTAGACTGGCCATATCTAATTCTGCAACCATTGTTCATATGTTTTAGTCTCCCCGCTCTTAATCATTTTAGCTGCTCTTCTCTGCACTGTTTCCCCCCCCCCAAAGTCTCAATATCTTTTTTGTAATGTGGTGATCAAAACTGGACGCAGCATTTCGGGTGTGATCTTGCTAAGGTTTTATAAAGGGGTACTAATATTTCCCATGATCTTGACTCTGTGCCTCTATTTTCTTTTCTTGGTCTCTGTCCTACTATATAACTCCATGGTCCTGGTCTTCCATAACAATGCTAAGACTGATACTGCCAGCAATAACAACTAATCCAACCAACCAACTAACACATTTCCTAACAGCTCCCTAAAAAGTAACCGATCCAAGGATGATCCATTTCTCAGCTGCCATGTTAGTGGGGGGAAGTCATGCTACTAAGAATGGTGTATCCAAAGGCAGAAAAAAGCTGAGTTCAGATTCTTTCCTCCGAATTCAAAATGAAGATGCTTAGAGAAGGTTGTGCTCTGAGAAGCTTTCATTAAAGAATCTATTTTGGCTGAATCGGGGTAAATATCCATCAAGAACCATCAGGAACAAATTTTCTCAGGGAAAAGTTCCAAGAAGCCCTTCTTACCTCCATGGGGCTACCATGTGGCTTTTCCCACTCCAGGTCTTCCTAAATCTCAGCTCAGAAGAACCGGAGACATTTCAAGTGACTAATTAGCATCAATCCCTTGTACCTCTCCTAGTTGATCAGTCAAGGTGAGTTGACACTCATCTGAGCTGAAGCTAAAGCCAAAGCACAGAAGAGGTTAACGCATGAGTAATGGGGGGAGAAGTCAGTCTTGGAAGAGGGACAGCTGTCTCCATGGTGGCTTAGCTTTGGCTGCACTGTCAACTTGGCTCCATTTCCAGTTAACTCAGCTGTTTGTTTTGGCTTCTTTACCAAAAAGTGCAGTTCAGAGGGAAAAGAAGAGTTTATAGCTGTCCAGCAATGGGGAGAAAATATCGCACATGTGTGCTTTTTCACTTGCCCGCTTCTATTTAGAACTGAACACTTTTTGTTGTTGTTGTTGTTCCACATTTAGAACACTCGGAATACTGCATCCAGTTTTGGATACCACAATATAAATGCTGAGACTCTGGGAAGAGTGCAGAGAAGGTTAACAAAGATGATTAGGGGGCTGGAGGCTAAAATATATAAAGAACGGTTGCAGGGATTGCGTATGTCTAGTCTAGTGAAAAGAAGGGTAGGAATGACATGATGGCAGTATTCCAATATTAAAGAGGCTGTCCCAAAGAAGAGGGGCTCAACCTGTTTTCCAAAGCACTGGAAGGCAAGACAAGAAGCAGTGGATGGAAACTAATCAAGGAGAGAAACAACCTAGAACTAAGGAGAAATTTCCTATCAGTGGAAACAATCAACCAGTGTAACAGCTTGCCTTCAGAAATTGTGGGTGCTCCATCACTGGAGCCTTTTAAGAAGAAACTGGACAGCCATTGGTCTGAAATGGTAGGGGGTCTCCTGCTTTAGCAGGGGGTTGGACTAGAAGACTTCTGGGGTCCCTTCCAACACTGTTATTTTATTATTCTGAACAGAAGTCCCAGCATAAAACAAGCATAGGTTTTTGCTAGAAGCAAACCCCTTAAAGCTTGGAAGACGGGGATGTTAAGATTCAGGCAATCCTGCACTGTTCTTTGATCTCTTCATGGAGAAGAAGGGACCATGCAGCAAAAGCAGATCCAGAGAAGGCTTAGGCTGTCCTTAGGTTGCCGGGGGTCCACCTTCCAAAACTGGGGAATTTGGCCACGGCAAAATTTGATTTCATTTCATTGCTATTTGGGAGGGGGGGTATTTAAAATTGAACATAATAAACAACTTCCCTCTCTCAGTTCATGTAGTACAGGTGGTCCTCAACTTATGACTAGAATTGAGACTAGAATTTTCATTGCTAAGCTAGGTGGTTGTTAAGTGAGTTGTGGCCAATTTTATGACTTTTTTTTGCCTTGGTTCAGTGAATCAATTACTGTGTAAATCATGCAATCCTTAAGCAAATCCAGCTTCCCCCCTTGACTTTGCCCTTGAGAAGCCAGATGGGAAAGTCACAAATGGCGATCCCATCTCCCAGAGACACGGCAACCCTTGCAAATATATGCCAGTTGCCAACTGCCAACTGCCTGAAATGGTGATCATGTGACCATAAGGATGCTGCAGTGGTTGTAAGTGCAAGGACCGGTCATAAGTCCCCTTTTTTCAGTGCTGTTTTAACTTTGAACGTTCTCTAAACAAATGGCTGTAAGTCGAGGACTACCATAATTCCCTCCTTCTGGAGTATCTTAAATTAGCAACAATTTTTGATGGCCTCTAGATGAGAAAACAAAAGGTTCTGGTGACTCTGCTGGTGTGGGTCTCTTGTTCCAGAGCCCATCTCAGATATGAACTGGGGGGAGAGGTTTGCACATCTGAAGAGCTTTGGGTCCTGGGAATCAGCAGAGGAGAGGGGTCCGTCTCCCCCGGGTTCAACACCCTGGTTACCTCTCCTTTGAATTTCTCAAGGCAGAGAAGCCATGCGAATGGTCCTGCGAGAAGCGGGTGAAGCAGTAGCGACCATATTATCTTCTCCTTCTTGAAAAACAAAATGAAGTCTCTTCACAGCATCTTCATCCCTTTCCCTCCCGATGTTTAACAAGCAAGGGTGCCAGTTCTTTGAGACTATTCCAGAATAGCCATGTGAGCGTGCAATTTGAAAACTCCACAGATGTTTAATTTTAAAGCTGGACCAAAATCAAATGTGTGCTTTGAAAACCGAACAGTTTGTAACTACCCCTGCAGCTTGTGACAGAAAATTGTGCTGTAAGTTGTGACAAACGTTTCTATCCTGGAATCTCTCACCCTTCAGTTCTATGGATTGGCCCCTTTGGGGCTTTAATGTTTTGAGAGAAAGGGAGTCACAGGGGGGAAGGGCTAACATTCACTGCAATAACAATTCTGCACTCTTAGCTGCTCCTTCCAAAGCTGGTTTAAGACTCAGAAGCAGGATTAGAAATCCCACATTCCAGGTTTCCAACATCATAAGCTGCAGGGTTTCAGGAAGGTCTGGTGCTGGTTTTTCTTAACTCTGATCCTTCTCTGTTCCTCTAAGGCTGTTGGGTTCAAACAGTACAATCTTGAGTTTGCTGACTCAGCCAAAAGACCCATTAAGTCAGTGGGGTTTACTTTCAAGTAAATGGGCACTGTCATAACCAGTCATTGGATTCCTTGGTGCATTGTAGGAGGCAAATAACCAAAATGTTCAAGCTCTTTGAATAAAAGTAAATTGGAAGAATAACTATGCAAAAATCGGCCTATGGCTAAAACAAGATTGTTGATTTACTTTAAGCCTGGGTGGCTTTTTGTACATGTCACAGCAGGCATGTTCGTGCTGTGTGGGAATGAAAGAACATTCTTTCTCTAAAATGGCTTGCCACCTGCAAAGCTTATATTAAAATAACCCAACACTGCAAATCAGGACTGGGTGAGCTCTGGTTTCTGTGCACCTTTACTTCTCACTAATTCTAACCAGCAGGGCCAAAGGGGAGGATCCTTAGCAACTGCAACATCCAGAGTGTACATGTTGCACACACTGTAATGGGATTGTTGACGGAAAAGTCTTCATCACAGTTCAGTCCAAGCCGGGAATAAACAACATGGTGGCTGCTTTAAGAAAGAAGGTTGCAGTTTATTGAAGAGGAGAGCCAGACAGAAGCATGGCTCTGGAAGAAAAAAGATCGAGTGGGTTTTTATACCCTCTGGGGCTCTTGAGGTTGATTCCTGTTCCTGTTTGAGGCTTTGTATTTCCTCTGTCATGTATTTTGACCTGAGTCTGAGTGTGCCCTTTGGCATTTGAGATTTAAGGTGCTGGTACTTACCTTTAAAGCCCTACATGGCCTAGGCCTGGGATATTTGCAGGACCGTCTGCTGCCAGGGACGACTTCCCATCGCCCAGTGCGCTCACACAGAGAGGGCCTCCTCAGGGTGCCGTCGGCCAGACAATGTCAGCTGGCGACCCCCAGGGGGAGGGCCTTCTCTGTGGGAGCGCCAGCCCTGTGGAACCAACTCCCCCTTGAGCTCCGGATGGCCCCGGATCTCCGGTCCTTTCGCCGTGACCTCAAAACTTTCCTTTTTCATCAGGCTGACCTGGACTGACGACGGGTTTTTAAAATGTTTTAATTTTTAATTGTTTAGTTAATTTATTTTGGGGCTGTTTATTTAATTTCTCTTAACTTTTGTATTGTTGCTTTTATTGTTGTTAGCCGCCCTGAGTCCTTTGGGAGATAGGGCGGCATATAAGTCCCAAAAATAAATAAATAAATAAATCTGTGGGTTAATCGTATTATGTACCGTCTTAGAGTTTGGGTGGGGTATGTAGATTTTAGGTGTCTTTGTCTTCCTAAGCTTCTAGCTGGGGGCCTCCAACCTTCCTGGATTATTTACATCTGCATTTCTACAGAGCTGGTTTCTGCCTGGGGGAGGGAGACTTGGGGCTATTAAGAAAACTGGGCATGCTTTCCTGCCTCTTTAAGATCCTTTGAGGAAATATAATATTCTGCTCTTTTAATATTTCCTTCTCTGGGGGGGGGGCTGACCTCCCACAAGATGAATGCACAGGTCCAGGATGGAATTTTCTCTGTGTGTGCCTTTGAGTCAGTGTTGACTTCTGACAACTGCCTGGACTGTCTCTGCGGTTATCCTGGCAAGGTTTCAGAAGTGGGTTGCCATCAGTTCCTTCCTAGGGGCGAGTGATTGGCCCCATAGTCACCCACTAAGGTTGACTACAACTAAAAGTCTCCAGGCCAGATTTCCAGGCTGTTACCTTAATCATCACACCATTTCTCATCCTGACAGTGAGAACAATAAACCAGTGGAACGACTTGCCTTCAGAAGTTGTGGGCACTCCATCACTGGAGACTTTTAAAAAGAGACTGGACAGCCATTTGTCTGAAATGGTATAGAGCAGGGGTAGGCAACCTTGGCTCTTTTATGACTCGTGGACTTCAACTCCCAGAATTCCTGAGCCAGAATTCTGGGAGTTGAAGTCCACGAGTCATAAAAGAGCCAGGGTTGCCTATCCCTGGTATAGAGTTTCCTGCTTGAGCAGGCAGTTGGATCAGAAGACATGCAAAGTCCCTTCCAGCTTTGCTATTCTGTTCAAACTGGTTGTTTCGGGATTGTTGATTGATTACAAGCCATCAAGTCATTGTCAACTCTCAGTAATTGTATAGATCTTCTACAGATGATTTCTCCTAAACTGGTTTTTTTGGTTCTACCTATGGTCCACTCATCACTACCAAAACTAGGTCTATCCACTTTGCTGCTGGTCATCTTCTTCTCTTTCCTTCCACTTTTCCCAGCATTAGAACCTTCTCTAAGGAGTTTAGGTTTTTGCATAATATGTCCAAAGTAGGACAGGACTCAGGGAATCTGCAATGTGATCAACTTTCGGTGAAATTTCAGCTGAAACAACTCCTCTGTGTGAATCAAAGCTTTGTTTCTCAAGGCACATGGATAGCAGCTGCTGTTAGAAAATCAGAGTGACTGATCAAAGCAGATCAGCTCTGCTTAAGGAGGAGGTCTGGTCAAAAAGGTTGACAACATATCTGCACACTCTCCGTAGAAGAGAGGGGTAGGTGGGCAGATAGAAGGGCTGACTGTTGCTTCAGATTGGATGGGGGAAAGGTACTTTGGGTGCATGTGGGAGCTCTACATAATAGCTACATCTTTTCCTAGGACCTTATGGCTACCCTCCACAGTTGCAACCTAATGGCAGGGAAAACAAAAAGATGTAATTTAAGGAATATATGCAACTCACAGTCACTCTGAAGTTCCTTTTTCCCTTCAAGTCAAAAGCACTGTCCAGGCCTGCTAAATAAGTTTATAACAATTAATTGGGATACTTTTAATTTCACAAACAAACACATCCACAGGAACTTCTTAATCTGACCGGCCTCCTGAAAATATTTCACCCATAATTGCTTACTAGAACAATTATTATGCCTCAAAATGGATGGCAATCTTTAATTCCATAAACTTGCCCCAAAGACTTATCCAAGCAAAGTGTTTGTTGCTATCATTCAGTTCAGTAAAGAGCCATTATTAATGTTTGCTCCTGGGCTGGACTCTCATGCCAGAATTTGTACAGAGAAAAAGTCAGCTTTGCTTGAGAGAGGATGCTGACATCCTCAAGGATCTCTTTAAAAATTAGATCTACCCAGGGCAACTGTGGGCTCTGGTGCTTCCCCAGTCCTTCCCATGATTGCTCTTGTTTGCTCTCAAGGTACAGTTTAGCCTTCAACCTCAATTGCCCTCCTACTTCCTCCCATCTCCTTCCAAAATGACTATGCAAACATTTTTTCCCCCTCATCAGATGAAGCTCCTTCTGGGCTGGAGAAGACAAGAGCCAAGCAGAGCGGAGGAAGTATAATATTTGCACACAACTCATTAGTTGAATTCTCATCCCCAAGACCTAGCAGAGTGTGATCTGGAACATCTCTTAACAAATAACAAGCAGAAGGCTGTCAGATAGAAAGCAAGCATCAGGTCTTCCAGTAAGGGTAATTACCCATCACTTCTTAAAGCCAAAGAAAAGAGTTGAGCCACTGCCACAGATGCCATCTGAAATGGATGGAAGACTCATTATTAGAACCATGTGCTTTCATGTATTTAATTGGAAGATGAATTAATGAAAGCTTTGCCTTATTAATTGGACAGTTTTGTTTGGAAAGCCATTTTAGCTTTGCTAAAGAGGACATATTTTCCTTCTTTTTCTTTTCTAAATTACACACCTAATAAAACTAAGATAAGTTTGTAAGTGCTAGTAAAGTAGCATTTGATATGGATATTCGGATCACCCAAGGTCAGATTTACACTTTGATTTAATTTGCCAAGGAGATTTGTATTGCCAAATTGATTCAATTGCTCATCTGTTCAATGTCTAGTTCCTTGAGTCTGAACAGTCCAAGCCATTGATAGTCAAAATAGTAGAAGCAGCAGAAAATCTTTCATAATGATCCATATGATTGATCAGTATGATTTGGAAACTCATGGATTAAATTAATCAAATAGCAATTGGGTAAATTCAGCACATCACAATGATAAGGTAATTTTGTTCAAAGATTTTACTTGGAGAGGGATCTGATAGAATCCCAAAGGTGCTTTTTCAAAAAGGCAACTGGACTTTCTATGTTTTTTTACTTGAAGAACTTTCGCTTCTCATCCAAAAAGCATTTGCGGATCCGGCCCGCAAAGTGGTTTCATGTGGCCTGCGAAGCCATCCTGGAAACAGTGAGGGAATGGCCCCCATTGCCTTGGCCCTGGCCCAGAGACCCTCCTTCTGCCAGAGACCCTCAGATCTGTCCCACTCCTGCCCAGGCCCCCATAGGCACCCTTGATGCGAACGATGTAGAGCTGGCCACGCCCACCCAGTAGGCCATACGCACTAGCCACGCCCACCCAGTAGGCCATGCCCACACAGGCCATACCCACCCGGCCCCCTAAGGGCAACCGCAATGCTGATGCGGCCCTCAATGAAATTGAGTTTGACACCCCTGATCTAGAGTGAGACTTAGGTTAAAGTGGTGTTCCCAAAAAGTATTTATTTCAAAGCTAGCTGCCCAACACATTCCAGATTTCTTCCCTCAACAGAAAAACAATTGTGAAACTTTGGCTTGAATGAAGTGCACAGATCTGCTTTCTGGTACAAATGTTAATTTTGTTGAAATCAAGTAGTGGAAATTACTTTAAGAAAGATTGTTTCAAAATGTATGATGCAACAAATATTAGCTGGATTCATAGAGTGTCTTGAGGCCAACTTCTTTTAATCATGCTTGTTTAGTCAACAACTACAGACTAGAATCACACTACACGCTCAGCCATAAAGCATGGCAGATGGACCACAACAGTTGGATTTATGCAACATGCTAAATGTATACTTGCATGATGTGCTAAGCTCTTTGAATAGTTAGCACAAGCATGCAAACATCTATCCCCTATTTTCAATTATTTCTGGCATGCATTAACTGAAGTGTGAAAATCTGGTTAATTCTTCATTTCAAACTGCAATCAGTGTTAATCAAAAATTACGGTTAACCAGAAATAATAGTTGCTCTGGATTCTCATGATATATTTCACATTAGAGGACTTGCTAACTGTGGCTAAAAGCTGCATAGAATGAATATAAGATATTATGGACATTTATATTAATCTCCCCAAAATAACTTGGTGCACAGTGTGAATTATGCAGTGAAAAAAAATCTATTTAAAATAAGTCTACTTGAAGATCACTGTCCCTCATATCTCCGAATGAAATGCTTAGACAGGATGGAAAATGCATCATTCAGATGTTGTCAGATTCCACCTAACAGCCTCAAGCAACATGCCCACAGTTAAGGATGGTGGACAATATTGTTTAGCAAAATCAAAAACAGGATGTGGGATTCCGATCCCTCCCTGAGATAAATTTACTTCAGGACTAATGAAGTAAAAAAAAAAGATACCTCTTTTAATTGGCTATTCTCAGATTCTCAGGCATCCAGGTCATGGTTGTCCTAAAGGTGCTTTTTCCAAAAGGCAACTGGACTTTGTTTTTCCTTGAAGACATTTCGCTCCTCCTCCAAGAAGTTTCTGCAGTTCTGACTGAATGGTGGAAAATGGAAGGAAGCTTCTTGGAGGAGAAGTGAAATGTTTTCAAGGAAAAACAAAGTCCAGTTGCCTTTGAAAAAGCACCTTTGGGACCCTTTTAATTGGGCTTACTTGGATGTAAGTATCATCATGTTCATTCCTTACGAGGTAGGTAAAATGAGGACCCAGATTGTTGGGGGCAATAAGCTGACTTTGTAATAATGCCGCTTGGGGGGACGGGGCGAAAGCCCTAATAAGCAGGCATATACGTAGAATGAAGGCTATTGCTAAGCACATTGATTTGTGCTTTAGATTGTAAGCCGCCCTGAGTCTTCAGAGAAGGGCGGGATATAAATGGGATTAAAATAAATAAATAAATTTGGCTTCCACTCAAGGAAACATGGGTAAGATTCATGCAACCTTTAAATATTGCAGAGGAAGTAACTAAAGTATATCTCATTTATTTTTGACAAAAGTTTCCAGGATGAGAAAAATTCCCTGAGGATTCGTTGATGAGCAAGGTGGTAATTAAACAAAATTTCTTGGAAAAAGAATATGCTAATCACTCGGAATTTGCTAATTAGCCACATACTAAATAGGCCTGGGGTTTGCAGGCAATGCTCATTCGTGAAATAATAGGAAATATTTTATACTTTATGGGTATGCCAACCAAAAGCATAACATATTTATTTTCTGACATTTCCTACCTAAAATGAGCAATAATCATGTCAAAATGCCCAATGCTGCCAAAAGAAAAATAAAATGTATGTATGAAATCAATCTAAATAAAAGATGTCTCATCTACAGAACAGGTCCTAAAATCCTTTACTTAGAAAACCCTCGTAAGAAAAACCTTCAGCCCACCAAATGCAATTACTTGGGTTTTGTTGAGCAATAAGAGTAGCATTTTTTAAAAAAAAAAATCAAACGTTATAAATAAATGTGGCAATGGGCATCTTGGGATTTTTTTTTCAAAGCACATTTTCTTTTATTCTGTCTGGAAAGACGAGGAATAATTATCTATTTATTTTTATGATCTTTCTATCTGGATGTTTATGTTCTACCTTTCTGACAATTATTTAAATTTTGAGCATTATTTAAAGCACTAAAGAGAGAAAGAGAGAAAAGAAATGACACAATAACACAAAACAAAGCCGCAATCTTATGCAAAATGGATACGCTTTTAGGATGGATGAATGTGAGCTTTTTTTTTCTTAGCCCCATTTAGTATTTATGAATTTGTACTTCAAATAGCTGAATTGTGATTTACAGCTAGCCAGGTGAACTACGGCACTCTGTGAACCATCCAACGAATGCTAACTTTGCAGCAAGAATTAAATACCTGTGTGCATACTCATTTTGTAAATCCTCTTTCACTTTTATGTTTTGGTAGTAGGAACCTATCAGTCATATCGTCAGTGCAGAGAGTGTCTTTTCTCAGTTGTGTCTTAGGTTGCATCTCTGCCCACTGCCAGCAGTTCGATCCTGATGAGGTCAAGGTTGCCTCAGCCTTCCATCATTCCAAAGTCAGTAAAATGAGGACCCAGATTGTTGGGGGCAAATAGGCTGACTCTGTAAACGGCTTAGAGAGGGCTGTAAAGCACTGTGAAGCGGTATATAAGTCTTAAGTGTGATTGCTATTTCTCCCTTCCTTTCCTTAGTCCTGGGGGTGCAGTGGTTAGAATGCAGAGTTACAGGCAAACTTTGCCTACAGCCAGGAGTTTGATCCTGACTGGCTCAAGGTTGACTCAGCCTTCCATCCTTCTGAGGTGGTAAAATGAGGAACCGAGATTGTTGGGGGGCAAAAGGCTGACTCTGTAAACTGCTTAGAGAGGGCTGTAAAGCACTGTGGAGGGGTATGTAAGTGCTATCGCTATTGATATCTCTGCAAAGAAGGCTGTGCATACAGTCACAAAAGCGATCCTATTCCGTGACAGTTAGTTTACACCTTTGAAGTACAGAAGTTTTCAGAACCTTGGACAGTTCTTTAGGATAATGGAGCCTGCTCGGTACCCAAAGAATGCAGAGCTATGGAATATATTTATTTTCAGATAGACATATGACACCACGTAGTGCTTAAGGACCTTTTTATATAGTAAAGGAAAAAAAGCATCACGTTGGTAAAACCAATACCTCCAATTGCAGATGTTCCAGGAACCTTTCAATTGCCTTGAAGGCAGAAGGTTGCCCAACACAGCTGCCCAGAGTCCCCTTGTAGATGGGTGAAGGGTGGCATAATAAATAAATAAATAAATAAATAAATAAATAAACAAACAAACAAACAAACAAACACACACACACACACACACACACACACAAACACACACACACACACACACACACGAAAAACCATTCCTTGAAGAAGCTTCTGACTGCAGGCTCCCTGTGGAAGTGAGTGTGTAATCAGCAACTCCACAAATCTTTCCATACATTCATACTTGTCAACCAAACACAACCGTCTGAGATGGATGAATTCAGTCACCCATGAGTGAAGGCAAATCTGATAATACTTTGTCAAGTCAGTTTGAAGAAACTGGGCGTTGAGTTAAACATATTCAATTTCTGAACACCAAACAGCTTCAGATACCCTCTTCTACAGGAGTGAAGCACACAGTTATACTTATAGGATATTTCAGCTTTAATTACAAATGGAGGGAGTCTTTCAGGAGAAAAACTGCTCGGCATGTGATAAAATCATATTGTCTGTGCTTGGAAATATGACATTTCGAACCTTTTCTTCTGGAAAATTGGCAGTATCTGTCAGTTTGCTCATGGAAAACAGCAGCCAGGGGATCATTTGTCTGGGAAAACAAAGACCACAGCACAGTGCACTGAGATGTTTTTCAAAGCTGGTGCATCAACAACTGCTGAAGTATACTGGAGTAACAAGCACAATCTCCTTGCTGTGGGAAATTAATGAAGTGCTGATGGGGCTTTCAAGTTTTGTTATGGTTTGTAACAC
Organism: Vipera berus; assembly: GCF_964194415.1. Lineage (NCBI taxonomy): Eukaryota > Metazoa > Chordata > Lepidosauria > Squamata > Viperidae > Vipera > Vipera berus. The sequence continues at coordinate 17,545,714 of NC_138212.1, read as the reverse complement.
GGGAGCACTGGGGAAATGCACAAAATGAGCAGAGTAGCAAAATGCTACTTTTTGGAGTGTGTAATCCTTATTTTTACCGACAGTTTAAAATGGTCACACTTCCTTAAAACCTTGCTTGCATTTGTGATTGAAAACTGCTTGAAGATGCTTTGAATGGGTTTTAGGAGATGAACGGTGCAGCTTGTGCCAAGAACATTAAGGAGAAATTATGCATAAGGTGTTTGCATCCTAGGAAATTTGGAATTGTGCTATGTCTTGCTGGTTTCTGAGCATGGATAAGAGGTCTTCACACTGGTGGGCTTCATAGAACATGCTAAACAAATCACACGATGGCATAAGGATGTTGTGTGAAGCACCCAATTGTGGCTTGCACAAATAATTATAGATAAGCAACCCATGGTTTCTCACAAATCGTAAATGCAGTTAATGTCATGCGGGAGTGACAACATGGTGTGGGCAAAAACGTCAAAATAACGGCTGTGATCGAAACTCCCCTGTTTTATGTGCATTGCACTTGCAGCACCCACTAAAAACAAACAGATCTTGAATTGCAGCATTGTAGGTAACATTTTGAATTTTTAAACTATACCTTGTGGCTATCCTTGAAGCTGCAGTGTGCCCCCTGACTGGTCTGAATAGTAGCTACATTCTGGCCTGGTACAATGTGTTGGTCTGAGTCTTGAGAACTGGAGTCCAGAACATCTGGATGGTGCCAAGATGGAGAAGTCCTCAGCTCACAACAGTTTGTTTAGTGACCATTCAAAGTTACAATGGCACTGGAAAATGTGACTTATGACCGCTTTTCACAGTTACGACCTGTGCAGCCATCCCCAGGGTCACGTGATCCAAATTCAGAGGCTTGGCAACTGATTCATATTTATGACCGTTGTTTTGCCCCGAGGTTATGTGATCAGCTTTTGCGACCTTTTGACAACAAAGTCAATGAGGAAGCCAGATTCACTTAACAACCGGGCTACTAACTTAACAACTGCAGTGATTCACTTAACAGCTGTGGTAAGAAAGGTCGTAAACTGGGTGGGGGGAAACTCACTTAACCAATGTCTCACTTGACAACAGAAATTTTGGGCTCAGATACGATGGTAAGTCGGGGACCCCCTGTGTTAAATTTATAAGGGCATCGCACAATTATATCCGGGGACACTGTACACATGTTCTCTGCAATTAGAAGCACATTTCCATCATGCTCAGCCAGAGCTTGGAATGAGCTCCGGGTTATGGCTGCTCAGCCACATCTGTCCTAAGCTCGGATATCCTTTTCTTGGTGAGAATAAGAATAGATGAAGCGTTGCAGTCATAACATTCCTTTGGCTTCGGGCGGGAAGCCACCAGGATATGATGCCAGATGCTACCTAATGGTGGGTCAGCTGTGAAAACGCGAATCTCGCATCTTCCTCTCCTCCTGAAATTTTCACTGCAGCTCATGCGCCTCATTTGCATCTGACAATTCTAATATTGCTAATGATTGCTACTTCAGCAGGCAGGGAGGGAAGAGTTATTTTTCACAAACCAAGCAGGGAACATATAACTTGGGAAGCAGCTTCTGGGGTTCTTCCCCTTTCCATTTTCTTCTCCCCTCCCCTCCCCTCCCCTCCCCACCAGATTTTTATTCAAAGCTCTCAGGACTATTTTCTTAAGGAGGAATTGAAACAAAAACAAAACACCACAGAGATTCAACACTTGTCAGGCTTCTTGCAAGGCTGCGGCTTCACTTTCTCCAAACCGTGGCTTGTCTTCCAGATGGATTAGACCAGGGGTAGGCATTGCCATTGCTTTGTGAAATTAATATTCATTCATCTGGAAGAAAATCTCAGGTCACTCCCAGATGTGACATCTAAACCACAGACCCTTCTTACAGAGGATGCTTGACATTGTCAGGAGCCAGCATGTTATTGGGCACCCCAGCCCCCATAAGCTGTTCTAGTACCCTTTATGATGGCATTTGGCCAGTAGAATTGAGTCACCTGGTTTGAGAAGCCACTTCTGAGCAACCAGCCTGACTTCCTGCTGACTTTCTGTGCTCATTCTTGCGACTGTGGGCTAGAACAGGGGTCCCCAGCCCCCAGTCCATGGACCGGCATTGGTCTGCAGCCCCATCCGTGGGATGCAGGCAGCAGGTGAAACCAGTCCCCCTCTGGTCTGCAAAAAAAACTTCTCTCCACGGAACTGGTCCCTGGTGCCCAAAAGACAGAAGAGTGGGGAGACCGAGCAACTGATTTCAAGCACATTATTTGGCTAGATCAACTGAATTCCAGTCCCGAGCCCATCTTTACAGCAGAACTCTAACCTGGATTGAGGCCCAGCAGACTGTTGTTTACTGCCCCCTTGGGCAATGAAGCACCAACAGAAATAGAGTCCAAACAGAGACACTGAGGTATGCAAGGTAAAGGTATTTGGAAAACTACAAGAGCTACAAAATTATTTCCAAGTGATGTAGCAAGGATCGTGATGCCTGCCTGCCTTTCAACCATGGAAGACTGAGGCTCACTGATGTGGGAGAAACAGGAAACCAGGCACACAGGAGAATGGAATGGAGTTTCCTAGAGGAGCACACCGCCAATCTTTTGGGCACCAGGGACCGGTTCCATGGAGAGAGGTTTTTCCATGAACCGGAGGGGATATGGTTTCCTGTCCTGCCTGCATCCCATGGATGGGGCTCCACTTGTTTTCACAGCCTAGTTTCTGGCATGCCGGTCCACAGGCCGGGGGTTGGGGACCCCTGTCCTAGAAGATGGCATGGCTTTTTGGAACCTCACCCACGATCACATCTGTTAGAAAGTGAGGTCACATGGCAACATATTGCCACAAGGATCCCTTCTCCCTTCCTAAGCTCAAAATCTTGCTCCTCTGACATTCATTAATTGTTTGCTGGAATCAGCTGCTCATGTACAAGAGCATTACTGCTGATGGATTTATTTGTTTTTTTCGGTCCAGATGGATGCAGGCTTAGACTTGGATTTCATCATCTGAAATAAAAGCCAAGATGCTAGGTCTTCTCCACTCCATATGCAAACTTAATTGGGCTATCAGAAGAGGCAAGGGAAAGGGGGGGAAAGTGGGGAGGGGGAAACAATGTAAGCAGTGTGGTGCTGCTGTGATACTAGCTCTGCCTCTTTTGTCCTGTGTCCAGACATTCCAGCCTTGTAAGAAAGAGACCATGTCAAAAAGAAGAGCTTGCAACACAATGGCACACTCTGTTCTTGCCATTTTTTTTAAACACCATTATTAGATCCTCAGAGGCCTCTAGTTTGCACTTCAGCTTTATTGAAACACAAGCAATACAAGAGCATGGAAGATACTCTCCTTCTGCTTGTGTTTAAATAAATTTGAACAACAGGCTAGTTCAAGGAATTTAGGATGAAGTCTACCACAGGAGTCTCCAACCCTGGCAACTTTATGACTTGTGGACTTGTACCACCTAACGGCACCAGTCCAGCCTACTTCACGGTGCCATCCTAAGGTTACCCTTCATTTCCTGATTAGATTTACATGTTTGCTCCAAAAGGAATTCTCCTACATTTGTTCAACACAAAAGCCACTCCGCTTTTGTGGATGGGCTGAGAAAGAGAGGTTGGGCTGAGAAAGGGAGACTAGTTGGTCACCCAGAGATTTTGCACAGTTCAAAATAGGCTTGAATTTGGATCTCCCTGCTCTTAATCTAGCACCTCCACTACTACAAGTATACTCCAGGCTGAGGGTGTGCAGGAAAGAGACTTCAACTTCGTAAAAAAAATATAATGAGCCGTTATGGCGCAGTGGTTAGAATGCAGTACTGCAGGCTATTTCTGCTGACTGTCAGCTGTCAGCAGTTCGGCAGTTTGATTCTCACTGGCTTAAGGTTGATTCAGCCTTCCATCATTCCATCCTTCCAAGGTCAGTAAAATGAGGACCCAGATTGTTGCTGCTGACTGTGTAAATTGCTTAGAGAGGGTTGTAAAGCATTGGTGAAGCAGTATATACAGTAAGTCTAAGTGCTATTACTATAATATAGTTCATCCAGTGTTGGGCTTAATACAGAAGTCCCAGTAGGCTAGGAGAAGGTAGAACATGTTGAAACATGAGACATTTCCATGTCCTGATTATCTGGACTAGAAAGGGCTGGTGGAGACAAAAGGACAGTCAATTATAAGTGGTAGCCAATGGTCACTAGCAATCTTTTAGGCAACCAAACCACATTAGGGCAGCATCAATAGTCACTTCCCACTCACTCAGAGCCACCATCAAGCACCATCAAGATGATGATTTAAAGCCAAAGAAAAGCTCTGGAGAAGTGATAGGATCTGCCCAAGTAGCTTTTCAATTTCCTCCTACAAATTGTCAGTAGACAAATTGGGTGGGTTAATTTCTACAGGGGAAAGACTTCTGCAACAGGTTATCAAGGGCAGGACTCCCCCTTTGCAAGGACAAAAATTCTGCAAATGAAAAAAAAACACCACATGGAAGAAGCCATCTTTTGAAGTCTTCTCCTTATGGCTTAGGGACAACATGAGTATTTTATTTATTTATTTTATTTTAATTCCATTTATATCCCGCCCTTCTCCGAAGACTCAGGGCGGCTTACAAGCTTAGCAGTAGCCTTCATTCTATGTATATGCCTGCTTATTAGGGCTTTCACACATACCCCAAGCGGCATTATTACAAAGTCAGCTTATTGCCCCCAACAATCTGGGTCCTCATTTTACCTACCTCGGAAGGATGGAAGGCTGAGTCAACCTTGAGCCTGGTGGGATGCGAACCTGCACTAATTGCAGGCAGCTGGTGTTACTTAAGGAGGCATTAGCCCACTGCTCCACCAAGGCTCTGAGTAGCCCAGCAGGAGAGATGACTGAATAATGAAAGAGGATGTTTGCAAACAGCCTTTGGGCACTTTGTTGTTTAATCAACCCAAGGATGCAGAAGAATTTATTTGCAATTCTTGTTGGAAAGAAATTTCCAAAACATCCTTTTTTATAACATTAACAACTACTCAACTAAGTTTGAAAAAGTCACTGCATGAGATGTAGCTATAAATTTAATTAGACTCTGTGTATCTTCAGTTCAATATTAGCTACACCAGGCCAATTACATAACAGCATTTAGCTACCCTTAACTGACCTTTAGTTGATACTGTACGTGGAAGGGAGGCTACCAGGATATTCCAGAACTGTAGGTTAGACTGGAATCCTAGAAAATGACAAGGGCAAATATTCTGATTTTTTTAAAAAAACCGACATGGATGTTTTTTATGAAAGCAGCGAGAACCAAGCTCAGTTGAAAAAAGACTTAAATTATGCTTAAATTATCTAAAGCAGTATTTTTTTTAAATCTGACCCTCTTCAGATATGTTTGGATTGCAATTCCCAAAATTCCCAGCCATCATAACCCATGCTCCTCTAGATCTTTAAACGTTGCCATGGAAACACATCTGGAGAGTACCAGCATAAGAATTGCAATGTGGTGACCCAGCAGCAGTCCTCAAGCATGGATGTCCACAAGAAGAGCAGGAAAGGAGTGGAAATAATGGCAGGTGTTCATCATGCAGATGACATGGTTTACCTGCATCAGACGTTGTGGTGTCATTACACAAGGGTAGATTTCTGCTGTGATGTCACAATCCAGACATATCCTGATGCCCTTGAGTGTTACAAACTCTGAACAATGCCACTCTCAGTTTTCTTCCAAGCATTATTAACTCCCTGATTACACTGTCTTCAAGTCGCATTGAAATAACTGAGGTAAGTTTTTCAGGGAGTTGTGATACAGCAAAATTTCTGAACTTCAACAACTTTGAAATAGCTGGGACTTCCACTCCCAGAATTCCACAGCTAGCGTGCTGGTCTGTGTAATTCTGGGAGGTGAAGTCCACATGTTTTAAAGTTGCTAAGCCTGAGAAATGCTAAAATACAGGCACTTCCCATCAGAACCTACAGCCTGTATACTGTATTTGCAGCTTGCATTCCCAGCAGGAAGGTTAATGCTTCAAAAGTATATATTTTTTTTATAATTGGACATGTAAATTCAATTTCCTTTCCTACATCCCCAAAACAATTTGGGATGTTTTTCATTTTTAAAAAAATTGGATTAAGAAGCAACTAAGTAGATGTGTTTAGACTTAGAGATGATGGAAAAAATAATCAAGGAATCCATCTTCCTATTTCCGTTTTAATATAGGCCTTAGCAGAATAATAGAGTTGGAAGGGATCGTGGAGGTCTTCTAGTCCAACCCCCTGCTCCAGCAGGAAATCCTATATCAGAGGTCTTCAAACTTGGCCCTTTGTGGTGGGGGATTCAGCCAGTTCGCACCACTTCAGCAGAATCAGTAGCTATAATTTTTTGTTGCCCAGGCCCAGCATGGACTTCTGGAAGCAGCATCCACACAGAGAACCAGTTGTTCACATATTTGAATCCAGGCCAGGCTGAGGAATTCTGGGAGTTGAAGTCCACAAGTCATAAAAGGGCCAAGTTTGAAGACCTCCACAACTTCTGAAGGCAAGCCATCATTATTTTAACTGTCAGGAAATTTCTCCTGGTGGAGGGGACATCTTCCAATGAACTTGCTTGGGAGCTGACTCAGGACAAAGTAGAATAAAAGAAGTGGAATTTCTAGGATTAAAGATTTATATCCAAATGCCACATAATGCCAAGGAAGTTTAATTAATTCTCAAAAACCTCTAATACAATGGATTATAAAACTCTTGGCTCTATTCCACAGTTTTCTTCTGTTTATTTATTTTATTTATTTATTAGATTTTTTTCAACTGCTACAGTCATACAGCTCTTGTGTTCCAAGTGCACTTTAGTGCTTTTACAAGTGAATTCATTCAGCAGCTGCTATATACATATTCTCCTAAAAAAAATGCCATGAGAAAGAATTGTATCTCTTAAGTATGATTGAACTTCACCCTCCATTCTCCTACACATCTCATCCTAGAAGGAGAAACATTTTTGCAGTTAACTAGCAGCAGAATAAATTCCTCAGTTAATCAAACTACATTTGGAAGTAATCTGTAAAAAAACACAACCAAGTGATTTTCATTTTTGCTGGTCTGGCCAAGATGCCACTTTAGATAACTGTGCAGAATTCTGCCATTTTTGCAAATTCTGCCATTTTCTTTTTAATGCATTAGCTCAGTTTGTGATTGGATAGGTTGAGTACTAGGGCTATTTGCATGGGGAATCACAAAATTCAAGATGGCAGCTGTAGCCACATATCAATGCCCCACCTCTTTTCTATGCGTATTTATGTGCTCTTGGCCGCCATCTTAACTTTTTATTCTCTCTCCCTGGGACACGTCCTCATTATTGTTACTTGAAGGAAACTCCCATAAAAGCTACTTTCACACAACACCTGTTGTCGAATATAGTGCAGTCTGGATTCCCAGGAGGGAGAGGTTGCAACTCAGAGGGCAAAGAGGCAGCAAAGCTTGGAAAGTCTGGCAGGCAGGAAGAGGTTAAAAGGGATTCTCCTGAATGATTCCTAGAGTGTATCTTTTATACAGATAGACTTTAATCTGGCAAGATTCCGTCTATAGGTAAAGATCAATGAAGGGAAATATTCATAAGTAACTCCATGTGTCGTTCTTGGTTCTTGGGGCTTGACATTAAGCTGGATGGATGGGACGGATTGTCCCTATGAAGGGAAAGGTAGTGAGATGGACTACAGTGAAGTGACAATTTGATTGATGTCAGGCCCAGAATGGGAAGAATGTCGTAGAACAATCTACCCAAAGCACAGTGTGCTACTTGCTCATATCATCATTCAAGGTTCTGGTAATGGTTTTCAAGGCCCTACATGGCATGGGTCCGGAGTACCTTAGGGATCACCTGCTGCCGGCATCAACTTCCCTCCGCCCTGTGCATTCCCACAGAGAGGGCCTCCTCAGGGTGCCTCCAGTCAGAGAATGTTGTCTGGTGGTCCCCAGGGGGAGGTCCTTCTCTGTGGGCGCGCTGGATTTATGGAATCATTTGCCGGTTGAGCTCCGGATGGCGCCCGACCTTCGCTCCTTCCGACGCGATCTGAAGACTTATTTGTTCGAACAAGCCGGCCTGGCCTGATGGGGGATGGGTTGGGATTTTATTGTTGTTTTTAATATATTTATTTATTGTTTTAGCTTGGGCATTGTGTTTAATTCTTTTTTAACTTTTGTATCTTTGTACTTTTATATGTTTGCCCTGTTCACCACCCTGAGTCCTTCGGGAGAAGGGCGGTATGCAAATAAAATTATTGTTATTAAAAATTATTATTATACAGACAGAATCTTGCCAAACTAAACCTTTACCACTCTCACCCTAACAAATATGCCCTGGGGGATTCTACAGAGTGGCTACCCTCTCTTCCTTTGTCTCCAATCCAGTTCTGGGCTGGGCTGCCTCTGGTCTTGCCCTCCCCCCTTGGAATGTGCTCACTCCTTCCTGGAGTGTGCACATTCCACTCCTTGGAATGTACTCACTGCTTCACTGTGGTCCATCAGAGCCACCTCCCCCTTTGTAGGCACAATCTATCACATGAATGGATGGAATTTGTCGAGCCCATTCAAACAAGTGTTATAGGCACCAGCTGCCTGCAATTAGTGCAGGTTCGAGTCCCACCAGGCTCAAGGTTGACTCAGCCTTCCATCCTTCCGAGGTAGGTAAAATGAGGACCCAGATTGTTGGGGGCAATTAAGCTGACTTTGTAATAATGCTGCTTGGGGTGTGTGTGTGTGTGAAAGCCCTAATAAGCAGGCATATACATAGAATGAAGGCTACTGCTAAGCTTGCAAGCCGCCCTGAGTCTTCGGAGAAGGGCGGGATATAAATGGAATTAAAATAAAAATAAATAAAATCTCCAACCACCAATATAAAGTATTCAGTTAATGCCATTGTGCAGGATGGAAAAACAAGGCTCTGCTCATTTGTTCTATAGTCTAGGCCAGGGGTCCTCAACCTTGGCAACTTTAAGACTTGTGGATTTCAAGGAGTTGAAGTCCACAAGTCTTAAAGTTGCCAAGGTTGAGGACCCCTGTTCTAGGCAGTGGCCTCTATTGATGTGGAAAGGAGGGGAAGGAGAGAGAATTTTAAAAAAATCCTCAAGATCTACATTAAAAAGGGGGCAGGATTTTGATTGCACAGTTGTGGCTTCATCTTGACTTTTCTGATATGCAAACATCCCATGAACACCATTCATGCTGGGACAGCAAATACATCTGGAGAAAAAATAAAAGAGTGAAAAGTTCCAGTCTTATTCCAGTCTTTGTGATCATGAAGGACATGGGGATTATCTATGGAGATTCTTAATCATCCAGATTTAAGAATCATGCTGTTCCAAAGGTGCTTTTTTCCAAAAGGAAATTGGACTTCCTTGGTTTTTTCCCTTGAAAACGTTTTGCCTCTCATCCAAGAAACTTCTTATAGCTTCTTGGTTGAAAAGCAAAACATTTTCAAAGAAAATGGGAAATTCTCTTAGACATTGTCCTTGTAAGACTGTTTATTGTCCTTTCTTATAGAGCTGTAGGACACCCATCTTTAAAATGAAAGGACTAGAAAAGGCAAAGTAGCCATCCGAAGTGATAACTGCATTCACGTGACACTTTTTTTGTATAAATGTTATTAAAACCATTGAAGAACTAACAGCAACTAACACAGAAAAGAGAGAATGGTCAAAAGTGCAGGAAAAAAAACGATAAAAAGCAATAGAACAAAGTTTCCAATTTCCAATTTGCAGCAAATATAATTACAAAGTTATTTCTTACTTTATGGTTACAAAAAAAAATCTCACTTTTTCTTTTTATCTAATTTTTTTCTCATCATCAAAACCACAAATCATAACTGCATTTACTTTCTGTTCTTGCTAAGCAAGGATAACAAAGGAGAGGAAATTATGAAAGCGTCACTGTGCCAATGTAACGCAATCTCAGCCCTTGTAGGATACGCAATATGATAGCACACGGGACAGGAAACAATGGATGGAAACTAATCAAGTAGAGAAGCAACCTGGAATTAAGGAGAAACTTCCTGACAGTGAGGACAATTAACCAGTGGAACGGCTTGCCTTCAGAAGTTGTGGATGCTCCATCATTGGAGGTTTTCAAGAAGAGAGTGGACAGCCACCTCTCTGAAATGGTATAGGTCTCCAGCTTGAGCAGGGGTTTGGATGATGGAGATCCATGGAAGTAATTCAGGATTTTTAAGACATAGAGGCATCCACAGGGAAGGGTACATGGCAAAAACATCATGGCAACATGATACAAAGGTGCAAGGAACATCCATTGTGGCGTTGCAGGACTATAGAAAACGCATCCCATCAGGGCAATGCTGCTTTCATCCTTTTGAGGAAAATGCTGGATCTTGTGAATGCCTTGAGACTGGCAGGCCTTAGGAAAGAGGGCGGAAGATGCTCGGCTTTTCCCCATCATCTACACCAGTCGTGCAAGCTGTTCGGCACTGTTGCTTGGAGCATTTGGGAGCAAGCAGGAGTATATGAAAATGTTTTCAGAGCTTAGGTGGGATAAGGTGATTTTTGCCTTTATCTGTTTGCTTGAATCACATCTCAATTCAGGTGCTCAAGATAGTGGAGATAACAGACCTTCCTGCATTTTTTCCCCCACAATAGCCACTCTGAGATGGGTTGGACTCATAGAAGTTGACTGACCCCAAATCAACCTAGGAGCGTACATCAGCCTAAACAGAAGTGTCCAACCTTGGTAACTTGAAGAGTTGTGGACTTCAGTTCCCCAGCTGGCTGGGAAATTCTAAGAGTTGAAGTCTACAAGTCTTATAAAGTTGCCAAGGTTGGGTATTTCCTGCTCTAGAACCTGGGCTTCCCCATTCCTAGTCCAGCCCGTTCACTGCTAGACCACCTGATCTTGAACTGAAGTGGAGGAACTGGCCCTAATTCTCCAGAGAATGTTTATGGTTAAAGGAGGACTTAGAACTTGGCCTTCCTTCTCCTACATCAATATCTTCAGCAATGCACCACACTGAAATCATTGCTGGTCTTACAGATTTTTCTTCAGCAAATAGCACACTGAACATTGGAAGGCATTTTAACTCAAAGCAAAACAAGGGTGTTAAAATTGCCCTGGTCATAGCAGTTGGGGTTGAATGATTCACCCCCAAAACTAACCTTGCCCCTCACCCGGTTAAACCCACATCCCACAAAACACAGCAAGTCTTCCAGAAGTTTTCAACTCCAGGCTTGCTGTGTGATAAAACGGGCTCAGCAGCTGCGCCTTTAACATTTGGTCAGCAAATGTTGGTGCGCAGTTTTGTTTCTCTCCAAGCCCTGAAAAGCTTCATCTGCTGATTTGACAAAGAACCAGCTGGTAAAGAAAAGAGCTCAATCTCTTCCGTCTTTTGGTTTTTCTCTTTTTCTGGCCAGTTTCTTTGCCCGCTGTTCCCTCTGAACCCCTCTTCCCATTGTGGAATCATCTGCCTGGTCAAAGCCATCCCTCCCTTCCTCTTGATGTCCTCCAACTTCTTTGGTGTAAATGAAAGCCCTTAACAAAGACTTGCCATTGTTGCTAAGCAACGACACTAGCCTCCCCTCCTCCTTGGAAGTTGCAAAATGCCCAGCTGGGAGCTTTAATCTCTGCTCTGAATTTTTTTAGAGTTTGCCTTCATTTCTCTCCCTCCCCCCCCCCCACACAAAAGCATCTGCTGCAGGTCCATGGTTTGGCTGCGCTCATGTCTTCATAGCTCCTCAGAGCAACTCTTGCCAACACTCAAGAGTTCTGAAAGCTGTTGAGATGTTCTTCAGGGATCCCTCACCAGGAGGAGAGAGGAGTTGGCTACCACACTATTGCACCCACCAGGTCCTCAGTTCTGCAGATTTACTGAGCCAAATTACCAATCTCAGTTTATGTAGTTTTTATTTTATTTTATAACTATTGATGTTTTCAGATTCATCTTTCGGTTAACAGCTGTATTAACACAGTAATAGAGGAGTGAATGTTATACTATGTGACATATTTTGCTAGGTGTTAGTATATTATTGTAGTTATTTGCTTCACTCTTTTTTTTTTTTGTCTGTTTAAATTTTGCTGGTCATTGACCGAATAAATATTATTGATCGATTGACCGATCTCAGCTCAATCCAAATTGTCTGCTTTTCTTTTTAACCAAGAGTGGCGTGTCTTGTTAAGCTGAGGTGTTTAGCTATGGTTTGCAAAGTAAAACCCAACGGACTCATTTGCCTAGCCCTCTAAAATGTGCAACCTGCTCTATAAGCCAGACCAAAAATCAAAGATACCACAGTATGACTCAGTGCACAGTGCAAAAGGAAGCAGCAGTGACCTTTATTCGTATAAGTGGAGGTTTTCTCTCCTTTCTTATGATGGACGGTGGCACATGAATATGTATCGGCAGAGGCTTAAGAGAGACAGGCATTGCTTCTCAAGATTTTCAAAGCCTGCCAAGTGTTCACCTCTTACAGGGGAGGTTATTCCGCAGACCCCCAATGAACAAATAAGAAAACAGAATAACAGAGATGGAAGGGACCTTGGAGGTCATCTAGTCCATCCCCCTGCTCAGACAGAAAACCCCTATACCATTTCAAATGGTTGTCTAGTCTCTTCTTAAAAACTTCCAGTATTGGAGCATTCACAACTTCTGGAAGAAAGTTGTTCACCAATTAATTGTTCTCACTGTCAGGAAATTTCTCCTTAATTCCAGGCTGCTTCTCTCCTGGGTTAGTTTCCATTCATTGTTCCTTGTCCTGCCTTCCGGTGCTTTGGAGAATAGATTGACCCCCTTCTTCTTTGTAACAGCCCTTTAGATATTCCTTAAGCATGCGATGAATGAAACATGTCACCCTTGGGAAGAGACGTGAAATCTGTTGGTGCCTCATTTCTAATGTTCTCACTTCCCAATTTCATGCATAAACTAGGATGTGCCCAGAGCAACTACTTACAAAAGTGGGTTTTCATATGTCAAAAAAGGACTGTGGGTTTTTCATGCTTGTGTTTAGGACAGAGAGCATTTATGTTGAGGGGGGAAGTCAAGGAAGCAAAATGACACGTACATGTGTGTGTGCATGTGTACATGCATGGAGCTTGAATATTTTAAACAGCAAAAATGATGTCTCCGTTGAAAAGAAATTTCATGTAACCCCTGCACTGAAGAGTTGACTTTGAGAATAATTGTTCTGTACCAGCCTGCTACCGGCCCTGCAGAAAAGGCAGGGACAACCCCTTTACAAACGGCAAGAGGCTGGAATAAAGCCTGCCAAATTTATTAAGATAAAACAGAGCAAAACAAGACACGAACCATGAAACAGGAGCTATTCAAGCGGTTGCCTTCAGCAAACCAGCCCTCCCATGCATTCCCCTTTTATACAGTTCAGGGCGTGGCTTCTCTCTGCCTCCTTCCGAGGTGCCCCATTGCCTTCCTCTGTTTACTCCTGATTGACTGCCTCCTGTGTCGGGCGTCCTTGAACAGGGCCAGCTGTGGGTCATCTTCATCCACGCTGTCACACAGCTGGGTCTCCGTCGTGACCAGGTGGGAGGGGCCTGGCTGAGGGCTCTCATCAGCAAGATCTTTAACCCCCTCAGCAAGCTCTTCAACACCCCCCTCCTCCTCTGAGTCGTCCGACCCAACTGCCGAACCCACAGGCTGACCCTGAATCACAACAATAATTCTCTTGGGACTTAAAGCTTTGCACGTTACTTTTTTTTTTTTTGCAACCACTCCAGTGTAGACATGAAACAAATTCAATCGTGAGGTTTTTGGCAGGCAAATTGGGTGTTGAATTTGCTGAAACCAAAAGGAGCTTCACTTTCCTTCAATTAAAACCAAAGGGCAACCATTTTTGTTGGAGAAAACTTTCTTCTTTCTTTCTTTCTTTCTTTCTTTCTTTCTTTCTTTCTTTCTTTCTTTCTTTCTTTCTTTCTTTCTTCCATGGAAACTTCACCATGCGAAAAGGCTGCATCCCTGACCAAGTGATGATAATCATATGGCTTCATGTTTCACTTTACTGAAAGAGAAAAAGCTTAGTCTAGCAGTTAAGGTACTGGACCCAAAACCAGGAGATGGTGAGTTCTAGTCCCACTTTAGGCATCAAAGCCGGCTGGGTGACTTTGGGCCAGACATTCTCTCCCAGCCCAACCCACCTTACAGGGTTGCTGTTGTGAGGAAAATAAGAGGAGGAGGAAATATTACATATTTTGCCATCTTCAGGTTTTGGTGCTTATTCTTTTTTTTTTTTTTTTAGTTTGTCTCTTTGGAAGAGAGACGTTGTGTCTCCACCTGCACTGACAGAATTGCCTTCTCTCCTTCATGTCTCCCTGGGGATAATTTGTTTTTTTTCCACTCTATCTTCTTTTTTCCCCCTCCCTTTTACCAGCCAACACCACACCCCTTTATTGGACTAGTGCAAAGAGCTGTAATTATGTATTTAAATATTTAGCTCTTCATCAGCTGTGCAAATTAAAGCCATAATTCAGAAAAACCTTCACCCTTGGTGGTTTCTTCGGTAACTCATAACAATATATATTTTTTAAAAAATTAAATAAACAAACAAACCTTGCTGCAATGTTTCTTTCATTCTCAAATTTCCATCTCAGTCAAACCGATCCACGGATATTTCCTTCATGGAGATTGGGGCAAGAGGATAAAGGAAAGGATTTTGAGAAGCGCTTATCTATAGGTCTCATCGGGATTCTGCATACTTCCCTTTTTAATTATACAGATTTCTGCTTAATAAAACATTTATTTATTTTATGTATATCCCACCTTTATTTTCACAAATAATTCAAGGTGGTGCACATACATAATACTTCTTCCTCCATCTATTTTCCTCATAACAACACTTTGAGGTGGATTGGGCTAAGAGAGAGATTGTCATGGTTCCGACAGATGAAACTCTTCAAAAGAACTTTGAGGCATTGTTTACCTTAAAGAATCTTTATTCAAGAAGCATAATATCGGCACTACATAGTTGAAGCCAAAAACTGAATTCCCCTCCCCTCGGCACATAGTATCAAAGCACAATTCCCTCCTCCAATTGACAGTCATAAATCACATTCCCCAATTAGTTTGAAGCGGGGACTTCCTCTCCAGCCCTCCAGCCCGCCAATTCTTGATCAGCTCTAAGTTCATTAACCTTGATTCTCATGCTAAGTTCAGTGTTGTTATGTCTAGCACACAAAACTCATTCACATCCCCCCCCAGCATCATCTAACTCTAAAAGCAAAAGGGAAAATGGCTACATTTCCATCTGTTGTCAATGCAAAAACATCCAATGTTAGCAGCATTGACAGAGATGAACGGCCCAAATTCACCTTGCCAGCTTTGATGCCCAAGGCAGGACTAGAACCATCTCCTACTTTCTAGCCTGGTGCCTTCATCACTAGACCAAATTGACTCTACATCAGTGGCTGCCAGCCTTTTTGGCACCATGGACTGGCAGTGGGCTGGAGGAGGTAGTTTTGTGCATACAATCTAATCCTGTGCATATATAAATAAAGCTTGGTGCACTCGCCCATCACCTGTGTGGCCCACTTTCCAATGGGCCACTGACCAGGACCAGCCTGTCGATCAAGGGTTGGGGACCCCTGCTCTACATGATATGTACTAGACATGATATGTATTTGACAGGAGTTAAGCTGAGCGCAGAACTGAGCCACAGGAGGGGTCAATCTTGGCTCTTAACAAGTGTCATTGTGTGAGGAAGGCCACAGTTGTCATTCAAACCCAGGAGTAACCTTGGAGCTGGCTGGGACCAGGGGTTTGCCTGATCCAGAATTTTGGGCCCACATGGCCTATTTTGGAAATACAGATCAGTCTTGAGTAGTGCGGGGAATCAATCCCACTAAGTCACGGGTTCCCAAGTGGGGGTGCGAGACAATATTCCGGGGTGTTTTGTGGTTTCTTTTTTTCAAAATTATAGTGTATATGCATAATTCGTTGCCGTTATTTCAAACTTTCACAAGGGGTGCAAGAATATATCAGAAGCATTTTAGGGGTGCAAGGTGTAGAAAAGGTTGGGAGCCACTGCACTAAGCGGTTGCATCATTTAGATGGGCAATATTTGAAGTGATATTTCTATGGAAAATAGGGTAATTGCATGGAACCACTTTGGCCTAATGGTGAAGGCATCAGGCTAGAAACCAGGAGACTGTAAGTTCTAGTCCTGCCAGAGCGATGAAAGCCAGCTGGGTGACTGTGAACCTGTCCCTCTCTCTCAGCCCAACCCACCTGAAAGGGTTGTTGTTGTTGGGAAAATCAGGGAAGGGAGGAGTATTAGGTATGTTGGCTGCCTTGAGATATCTATAAAAACAATAAAGGCAGAATAAAAATGAGCAAATAAATTTCTCTCTGTTTATTAATGAAATACTCTATAATGGTAAAAGGATAAGCTTGCATCCAAGTGTACCTGCTCTCTCCTCTTTTGTGCTGGAGTTCTTCAAAACGAACCTCTTATGTTTTGAGCTTTTCTCAAAGGGAAAGTGTCCTTTCCTCCATTTTGCACAGATGATTAGCATCTAAAAGCCCAAAGGCAACTGTGATTGTGCTAGCCTCAACCGTGTGTGTGCGTGCTAACCTTGCACGCAATGAATTTTGGCTCTCATCTAAAGCGACCTGGTACCAATTGATAAATTGCACTAAATCGAATTTTGCACTCTTCAAACTTACGGTCTTTGTGCAGAAAGATGGACTGAAATGACCTGTTATTGATTAGTTATCAAGATGAGCCACTGAGAATCCAACCTTCCATTAATATCTTCAGTCCCTTTGAAAATCGGGCCAGCTTCACTTCTCAAGGCTGGTGTATTAACTTCGGTAGCAGCCGAGGAGTGATTGGTGAAAAAGGCAGGAACGGGAAAGCAACATTACAAAAGAGAGAGAGAGGGAGAGAGAGGGAGGGAGAGGGAAGGAGAGGGGAGAGGGACGGAGAGGGACGGAGAGAGAGAGAGGGAGAGAGAGGGAGAGATAAGGGAGGGAGGGAGGGAGAGAGAGAGAGGGAGAGAGAGAGGGAGAGAGAGGGAGAGATAAGGGAGGGAGGGAGGGAGGGAGAGAGAGAGAGGGAGGGAGAGAGAGAGAGAGGGAGAGGGAGAGAGAGGAGAGGGAGGGAGACAGGGAGAGAGAGGGAGGGAGAGAGAGAGGGAGAAATAGGGAGAGGGGGAGGGAGAGAGAGAGGGAGGGAGAGAGATAGAGGGAGAAATAGGTAGAGGGGGAGGGAGAGAGAGAGGGAGGGAGGGAGGAAGAGAGAGGGAGGGAGGGGGGAGGGAGGGAGGGAGAGACTTATTGTATGCATGCAAAAAAGATGGGGATTGGCTCATGACGCTGCTTCCATAATCTTGACATTTGACACACATACACTGGAGATGCCACTGATTGGGATATCTAATCTTGGAGGTTATTTTATGAGATTTGCAAAGCTCCCAGAGTCATAAGAAGCTGGGCAGTATAGAAACAAATGAAATACATAAATAAAAGTATGGCAAATTCCACAGACTGAATTCTTGTCTAAGGAAGCCCATCCTTTTATCCTTGATGAAAATTTCTACAAGGCAGGAGTTAAGTTTTTATACTGCAAAGGGATTTTTTGATTCCATCACATTTTAGCTGGACCTCTCTCTCTCCCTCTCTCTCTGTGTCTCCCTGCCCCTCTCTCCCCCTCTCCCTCTCTCCCTCCCTCCCTCCCCCACCTCCTCTCTCTCTCTCTCTCACACACACACACACACACACACACACACACACACACACACAGAGCATCTTGTAGTTGGTTTGCTCTGGGTTGACAATATTGTCTGAATTCCAGTCATAGTGGTTTGTAAAAAGAAAAAGAAAAAAAGCAGTTTATATTAGTGTGTGGCTCCAACAGACTACGATCTAATCAGAAAACTCTAATTAAACCAGCCATGGCGTGGACAGAAGTGTGAACTAGCTCATTTTCTCCCAGATAGAAAGAACAGCAGAAGAGACTATTTGTAGCTCTGGAATGAAATGCAACGTCCTCTGTGCTCTCTGAGCTTGGTTGTTTTCTTGCAGACGTTTCATTATCCAACTAGGTACCATCATCAGTGCTAGAAGGGACCGGAGTTCCCCACTCCCTTGTAGCACTGATGATATTACCTAGTTGGGCAATAAAATTGTCTGCAAGAAAACAACCAAGCTCAGAGAGCGCCAAGGACCCCACAGAAAGAGCCACCTCTGCCCACAGCAGTTTCCAGTTGATTATTTTGTCCCTGAACAAAATGGAGATGAAGGGCTGAGCTAAAAACCTAATGGGAAAGGCGAAGTCTACAGAGGAATTTGAGACAAGTGTGTGAAGCAGCACTGTGTAAGGTGGGCTTTCCGTCTCCTTCCATCTGTTATAGCTGCATACTTCTTTCAGCCAAATTAGTCACGTTGTCCAGGAATGATAGTCCCAGCTCACCTGGACAGGAATAGATTGGCCGATACAAAATAATCTGGCGGAAGGGATAATGTGAGCAGAGACGAAATAGTTTAAGAATGCAAAAGAATCTGAAGACAAAGCTATTCCAGGAGGTGGCAAGTTGCCATCTTGCCAAATTAGCTCTAAAATATCACAGCCCTGACATAAATCACAATGACTGTACATAAAATTCATTGCACAGAGGATTCACAGCCTCCCAAACCGAGGACACCGACAGCATTGATACCAGCTTTCAGATGTTCTTCCCATTGACTTGTTTAGAAATCACCAGCTTTTTTCTTCTTGGGGGGAGGGAATAATAAATGGGGGATGTTTCTAAACCCTTCAAGTACCTGTTACCTGAACCATTTCCCATCTTCCTGTGACATTTCAATTTCTCCCTTCTTCTGGAAGGATGGAACAGAACAGGAAGAGGAACAGGAATAGGGTAGGGTAGGGTAGGGTAGGTAGGGAAGATAGAATAGAATAGAATAGAATAGAATAGAATAGAATAGAATAGAATAGAATAGAATAGAATAGAATAGAATAGAATAGAATAGAATAGAATAGAATAGAATAGAATAGAATAGAATAGAATAGAATAGAATAGAATAGAATAGAAAATATGGAATGGAATGGAATAGAATGAAATGAAATGAAATGGAATGGAATGGAATAGAATAGAATAGAATAGAATAGAATAGAATAGAATAGAATAGAATAGAATAGAATAGAATAGAATAGAATAGAATAGAATAGAATAGAATAGAACAGAATAGAACAGAATAGAACAGAATAGAACACAATACAATACAATACAATACAATACAATACAATACAATACAATACAATACAATACAATACAATACAATACAATACAATACAATACAATACAATACAATACAATACAATACAATACAATACAATACAATACAATACAATACAATACAATACAATACTAGGTTTGGGCAGGACTTTGGAGGCCTTCTAGTCCAATTCCCTGCCAAAAGCAGGAGCCTTCATATCATCCTGGACAAATGGCTTTCCAATCTTAACAGAATAACAAAGTTGGAAGGGACCTTGGAAGTCTTCTCATCCAACCCCCTGCCCAAGCAGGAGACCCTATGCCATTTCAGACAAATGGCTGTCCAGTCTCTTCTTAAAAACCTCCAGTATTGGAGCACCCACAACTTCTGGAGGCAGGTCATTCCACCAATTAATTGTTCTAACTGTCAGGAGATTCCTCCTTAGTCCTAGGTTGCTTCTCTCCTTGGTTAATTTCTCTCCATTTTTTCCTGGCTTCTTTTCTTGAAAACCTTCAGCAATGCAGCACCCACAATTGGGAGGCAAGATGGTCCATTGACTAGTTGTTCTCACTGCCAGGAAATTTCTCCTGAAGTTCCAGGCTGGATTATAGAGTAAGCAGAATCCATTGTATTATTTGGAAAAGAAATGCTGCATTTAAAAAATTTGGGTGGGGGAAGAGAAGGCCATTCCTTAATTAATTCCAGATTAAACTTCTCCTTGCCCTATTGAATTTGGGCCCCGCAGCTCTTGAAAGCAGTTTTAGTTTGAATAACGAACACCATCACACCAAAATAGGCTTCCAACGAAGAAGCAGTGGATCAAAATTCCAGCCTGGGGAAAAACTTCTTCCTATTCTTTACCTTGACACCAATATCTCTCAATCAACCTTCTGGGTTGTTGGATGAAATTTCAGCCTTGTATTTCATAGATGGGGGCCAAAAGAGCAGGCTGGCAGAGGGATTGTTAAGCAAAGATCCAGTGTGTTGACAGGGACGTCAGCTGCATTTTTGGCTGCTAAAGCTCCCATTATCCTTGGCTGATGAAAGCGATGCTCAGCCAGCAGAGTTTGCTGTCACTCTCTTGGCTCTGCAAAATGGTTGAAAGCTACGGACGCTGTTTTCTCTGCTTCTGCTTTTCATCTGAGACCGAAAGAAGCTTTGCAGGGACATGAGAAGGAGTCCTCTCCATTTGAGGCTGACTTTGCTATCTTCTCTGTGCTTTTTCTCCGAGCGGGATCCAGGAAACTTTTCTCTGATTGCAACTTATGAGTAAGTGTTCTATGGATTGAAGTTGGCCTTCGGGGGGGGGGTGTTGTTAATTATGAACCAGCTTCTCTGCAAATAGCCCACCTAAAGGAGCACACAAAACACAGATAGTTTGTGCAACATGGTGGAACTAAGGTAACATATGACATACGACCGACAACCTTTGCTGGCCTGGCGAGTTTCTAGTTGTTTTGGAACTGTTGGTGAGACCGTTAAAAGTCGTTGGCGCTGTTTGAATTTGTTCTACCAGCAGCAAGATCTGACTGCTGGCCCAGTGATGGATTCTATTGCAAATCAGGGCTGTTTCCAGAGGAGGCAGAGGAGGCAGAGGACCTGGAGCTTATGGAGCGAAGGAACTGGATGAGGCTGTCGGCAGGCCCAGAGGAAGAGAGAGAGGCTTTTGGAGGAGTTGGTGGCGGTGGCAGCATGCTCCAGGGGTGAAAAGAAGCAAGGCCTCTTAAAGGAAAAGGTGGAAGAGTCAGGATCAGAAAAAGGAAAGAAGGCGAGGTTGTCAGAATACAAGCGAATTTGAGGGCTAGTCCACATGGAGCCCCATTTCTATCTGTCCTGTTTGCCATCGTTCCCTCCCTAGAGACTAAAATGGACAATGTGAAATTTGAGCGGGCCCCGAACAAGGAGTATATATCGGAGGTGGTGACCCTTTGAGAGCTGTATGCAACGAAATTTCATTTTGATGTATGCTGATTGGTGTACATTCTAAGTGACAATAAAGTTATTATTATAGTCCTCGACTTATGGCTATAATTGGGCCCAGAATTTCTGTTGCTAAGCAAGGTGTTGTTTCATGAGTCCACCTGATTTTATGACTTTGTTTTCCATGTTCGTTAAAAGAATCGCTGCAGTCGCTAAGCCAATCCAACTTCCCCACACACACACACACTGACCTTTGCTTGTTGGAAATTGGCTGGGAAGGTTGCAAATGGCCATCGTGGGACCTCTGGGTGTTGCCACAGCTGCAGTTGCATGCCGATTGCCAAGCTCCTGAATTCTGACCATGTGACTATGGGTGTGCTGCGACGGTCCTAAGTGCAAGGACCGTTCTTGCGTAAGGTACGTTCTTCCGTAACTCCCAACAGTTGCGGGATGAACTATTGTAAGTCAGGGAACTGCCTCTAGTGGACTCTGAGGAGTGTCAAAAATTATAGCTGTCAATTTGTCAACCATTTGTTTAGTGACCACTCGAATGGCACTGGAAAAAGCTTTCACGCTTACAAACATTGCAGCATCCCCAGGGCCACGTGATCAACATTCGGATGCTTGGCAACTGGTTTCTATATTTATGATGGTTGCAGCATCCCAGGGTCACGTGATTCCCCCTTTTGCGACCTTCGGACAAGCAAAGTCAGTGGAGGAAGCCAGATTCGCCTAACAAGCCTGTTAGCAACTCAACAACCGCAGTGGTTCTCTTGACAACTGTGGCAAGAAAGGTTGTAAAAGGGGCCGAAGCTCATGCAACTTCTGTCTCGCTTAGCAATGGAAATGTGCTGAATTGTGGTCGTACGTCGAGGACTCCCTGTATTTCGCTCTCAGTTTGAAAGCTAGACATTTGTCACGGCGTCCAAGTGTATTGAGGTTTAATAGAGAAGCTGATTTAAATGCCAGGCAATCCCAGCCCCTTTGGATAAGATTAAAATTCAGCACTGGGCTTTTTTTAATGAAATAGCTATTTCTGGAAAGGAGTGGTTAACCCAATCCTGTTCTCTTTCCCTTCCTTCAACCTTTGGTGTAGGGCAGGGGTAGGCAACCTTGGCTCCTTTATGACTCATGGACTTCAACTCCCAGAATTCCTGAGCCAGCATGGCTCAGCATGGAAACCTCTCCATTTCTCCTCAGCATGTCTGACTCAGGAATTCTGGGAGTTGAAGTCCACGAGTCCTAAAAGAGCCAAGGTTGCCTACCCCTGGTGTAGGGAAATCGGTCTCCCAAATAATCACCTAGGTCAGTGTTTCTCAACCGTGGCTGCTTGAAGAGGGGTGGACTTTGACTCGGAAAGCTGGCTGGGGAATTTTGGGAGTTGAAGTCCAGCCCTCTTCAAGCAGCGATGGTTGAGAAATATGATCTAGATCTATCTCTTCTCATTTTGCAATGCTGGGAATCCTTGGACACCCTTCACCCATGCATCAGCCAAAACCACCTAACTGAATATTTGATTTCCTTTCCCCTCTCTCCATAATTCCTCTTAAAGTTCAAAAGGTTTTCAGCAGGACTTGAGTCAGTATAAAATGCTGAAAAGCAACAGCAGGTGGAGCAAAAATGGAAAGTGGGGTGGGGGGGCATTACCAACACCGCCCTGCCCCCCAGTAGGCATTCTAGATTGATTCTTTAAGCCTTGTGTCAGAGGCAAATTTAACGACAGCCCTTTTGAATAATTCCAGGCTTACCGCAAGGACAGAGGACTTAGCAGTTCCATTTTAACTCAATCAGCAAGATTTTTCTCCCTTTTGGGGGGGTAAGCAGCTTCAGTATTGTGTGGAATAACATGAAATCTGACCCCAGGAATGAGACTTCAATAAACCTGCTGAGCTAAAAGGAAAGGGATATTGGTCTAGGAATGAGTGTTTAGGCCAGGGGTTCCTAACTTTTTTGCCATTGCATCTCCCTTTTGTGTAGTCTTAATATAGATACCTCCCCTAAAAATCCAAATGAACACAAATGAAGTGATACTATGACATCATCCCATACTATGACATCATCACAGTTTAGGAAACCCAGGTGGTCAATGTGGGAATATGCTCAGGGAAAATCTATTCATAATCCAGCACCGGGAAAAGCAGAATGGAATCTGGGGTCCTTGGTGCAAGGTGTCTAGTCTAGCGAAAAGAAGGATGACATGATGACTGCTAAGCTTGTAAGCCGCCCTGAGTCTTCGGAGAAGGGCGGGATATAAATGGAATTAAAATAAATAAATAAATAAATAAATAAATAAATAAATAAATAAATAAATAAATAAATAAATAAATGATGACAGTGTACCAATATTTGAGGGACTTCCACAAAGAAGAGGCGGTCAACTTATTTTCCAAAGCATCAGAAGGCAAAAGGAGAAATAATGGATGGAAACTAACCAAGGAGAGAAGCAACCTAGAACTAAGGAGAAATTTCCTGACAGTGAGAACAATCAACCTGTGGAACAGCTCGCCTTCAGAAGTTGTAGGTGCATCATCATTAGAGGATTTTAAGAAGAGACTGGACAGCCATTTGTCTAAAGTGGCATAGGGTTGCAAGAAGTCCCTGGTCCCCTGGGACAACCTTGGCCTAATGGCATAGACAGATCTTGTAGAACTTGTGAATGTTAAGACACACGGAGCTGACCTCATTTCTTTGGGGGGAGAGGGGAGAACATTCCATAATCCCCATAGGTTCCCCAATGGACCAAACCATTTAGTTTCTCCCCATTGTTGGTGTCATGATGCAAAAGTCATAGCTTAGCAGCCCTGGATGGTCATCTTGGAGTCAAGACCTTCTTAAGATCCCCTATCGCCCTAAATTCCTTGTAATGGTGAGACCAGTTGTTAGGGGAGAATTTAATCACACTGAAGACTTTGATGCCCTGTTAGGGGCACTTTCACCCCTTGGCTGGCATGGGGGAAGTCTTGCCTGTTTACAGGTGGTTAACCACGGCTACAAAGTGCATCTTAATACTAACCCTAAGTAATGATCCTGTCACTTCTTCTCATCCTTGAACTCCTCTTTGACCACTGCATCACAGCCTCTTGCCAGGATTCTTTGAGGCCCAGGCAGTAACGATAATACTGCATGCCGGCTCTGTAGTCCGATTTCTGTTTCCATTAAAACAGCATTTTTTAAAAAAAAATGGAAATGAGGTCGCTATCTTGATTAGTGCCAAGCAAAATATTTGCAGCGCACATGATCTACATATATAAAATTTGCCTTGACGCATATAAATTAGCTGGTGCAATTCTTATTCTTTAGATTGGTATCTTCTGCTTCCTTTTAAGCAAGGTATTTATCTGGCAATCCAAACTAAAAAGTCCCTTTTCTTAACCTACTGCTGAAATAGATGGTGGAGCAAAAGGAATTTATTGGAGGGAATGTGATGCACTTGAGTGCAGTTTAGAGATCGCAACTTTTCATCATCCAAGATCTGCATTCAGCATTTGTTTCCCCAGCCAAGAAGCAGCACAGTATGTGTAGATCAAATCAAAGACTCTATTTGTCACTTGTTGAGATGGACTATACAGGTAATCCCTGATTTATCACCGTAATGGAACCTGCCCATTGCAGTGGTACATCACGATGGTTATAAAAACGGATCCCGACACAATTTTACGGCCTATTATGCAGCAGTCATAAAGCAAACTCATTGTTTGCTATGGGCTGTTTTTACCAAAAACCTGAAGAGCCACTTTCCAGCAAATATATCATAAAACAGGATCACATGGCCATAAAATGCTGCAAGTGGCCATAAATGCTAGCCAGTTGCTGAGGCCCCAATATGTGGTCACATGACTCAAGGGGGCTGGCCATTAGAATTTTGGAACTGGCTTGTAAATAATAATAATAATAATAATAATAATAATAATAATAATAATAATAATAATAATAATAATAATAATAATAACGAGGAGGAGGAGGAGAAAGAAGAAGAAGAAGTTGGAAGGGACCTTGGAGGTCATCTAGCCCAACCCCCTGGTCAGGCAGGAAACCCTATACCCATAGTGGCAAACCTATGGCACGCATGCCACAGGTGGCACACAGAGCCCTCTCTGTGGGCACGCATGCCATTGCCCCAGTCCTAGGCCTTCAGCTGGGTTTTATAAAACCTTTTCGCTTTAGGCCTCCACTGCTGTGTGCAAAAAAAAAAAAATTCAATCAATCAATTTCAACTTCTCACGGGGGAAAAAAAAGTTCTCGCAAAGTTGGAATTGATTGATTGAACTTTTTACTCCTACCAGTCTGCTGTTACCATCACAGCCACGCCCACCCAATGGGCCACGCCTACCCGGTACCTGATGATACGTAAGTGGGTTTTGGGTTGCAGTTTGGGCACTGTCTCTAAAAGGTTCGCCATCAGGCCCTATACCAAATAGCTCCTGGAGATGTGCATTGTAACTTTGAACAATCACTAAACGATCAATCATAAATCAGGGACTACCATTAGAAATCAAATATTTTTTTTTAAAAAAAAATCAAAAATTGGGAACAGTAGCTGCAAAATCTATTTTAAAAGGGGAAGGCATCAATGTAGTTACACACATACACACACACCAAAAAAAATTGTGTATCACCTTTAACCTAGTTCATGACTTAACTTGTTTTCCAGAATTGTTTAACCTGCTAATCCTGGACTAAAACAATACACTAATCTACCTAAAAGAAAATGCTAAATTAAAGTTAAACAAGTTAAAGTTAAACAAGCTTAGTGTGTTGCTGGAACGTAGCCCTTAGCTTAGTGACCGAGCGGATTAAAGCTTTCTATAATTACACCTATTGAATTGGTGGCTTTTCAAAGCTGCTTATGTGCTGTATTTCCTCCTCATGTCAGTGTTGAGCTCCAACATAAACTTAGCGCAGCTGCATGTCATCCACTACTCCTGACAGAGCTGAATATATTTTGCTGGGTAAAAAAACAAAACATTATCTACAGTATATATTTAGACAAAGAATTTGTTTCTTCTCTGTTCTCTCTATTCTTATTATTATTAAAGTTCACCACACCAGGTGTTTAGACTGGATTTGGCACTTTTATCCACTTACCGAGTCCTTCCCAAGGACCTGGGATAGGTCGTAGTTATTTGATGGGGTTAAAAATGCAGGTAGTTCTCCACTTACAACAATTCAGTTAGTGACCGTTCAGAGTTACAACGGCACCCAAAAAAGTGACATGATCATTTTTCACACTTGGTGTTATGTATTGATGGAAATCAGTATATATCAAAAATAAATGGATAACTGCTGTGTTCGTTTAAACTCTTAACTGTCTGTCTGCAGTATTGTAAGTTTGTGTTTTGGGTGGGAAAAAACTGCTTTAATCTCATTGGCTGCCGCCTATCGGCGGTCCGTATGAATAAATGTCAAAGCGGCTGTTAGAACTGCTTCTGTGTTAACCTAATAAACGTTCTGTTACTTTCACATTCGCCTCGTCAATGCCTCAAAGATCCCAGTGCACGACACTTACAACCATCCTCCTAGCCATGTGATCAAAATTCAGATGCTTTTGGCAACTGGTTCATATTTATAACCATTGCTGTGTCCCAAGGTCACGTGATCAACTTTTGCAACCTTTTGACGAGCAAAGTCAATGGGGAAGCCAGATTCACTTAACAATTGTGCTATCAGTTTAACAACTGCAATGATTCCCTTAACAGCTGTAGCCAGAAAGGTCATAAATGGGGCAAAACTCACTTAACAAATGTCTCTCTCAACAACAGAAATTTTGGGCTCAATTGTGGTTGTTAAGTCAAGGACTACCTGTATTGTGCTATCTTGTACACTACTTTCTCTTCTATTCTGCTGTCTCCAACTATTGCAACGTCCACTATCCAGAGTTCTTTTGTCTTTATTACTGAGAGTTGTTAAGTGTAGGGGTGTTTTGTGGCAGGTGCTTGTCTGTTTCAATTCTAAAGTACCAAGAGCACTTTAGCCTCTTCATTTTATATTAAGAGCCTTGGTGGAGCAGTGGGCTAATGCCTCCTTAAGTAACACCAGCTGCCTGCAATTAGTGCAGGTTCGCATCCCACCAGGCTCAAGGTTGACTCAGCCTTCCATCCTTCCGAGGTAGGTAAAATGAGGACCCAGATTGTTGGGGGCAATTAAGCTGACTTTGTAATAATGCCGCTTGGGGGGTGTATGAAAGCCCTAATAATCAGG
This sequence comes from Vipera berus, assembly GCF_964194415.1. Taxonomy (NCBI): domain Eukaryota; kingdom Metazoa; phylum Chordata; class Lepidosauria; order Squamata; family Viperidae; genus Vipera; species Vipera berus. Next base: position 17,518,435 of record NC_138212.1, on the reverse strand, counting down.
CATATACATAGAATGAAGGCTACTGCTAAGCTTGTAAGCTGCCCTGAGTCTTCGGAGAAGGGCAGGATATAAATGGAATTAAAATAAAAAAAATAAAATAAAAATATTACTTGGTCTACTACTTCATGGTCCTACCAATTCTTACTTGCGGGCAAATGGTTTTCTATTATTATTAGACCATAAAATAATTGCATGCCACAATCTGAAAAGAGAAAACTGCTCCTGGCCAATCAAGGATATTATAAGAAGCATGCCAGCATTCTTCAAGAAAGACAAATCTTGGTCCCATTCAGGTTTGTTGTAGCTTAAGGAAAACTGGCTCAACTCTAACCAACCTAACATGATTGCCAAAGAAACTGTCCTGTTTTGTGCATCAGATGGATGCTTGGTCTCCTTCACTGTCCTGTACTTCCTGAGCACTTGTGCTTCAGTATCGTACCTTTGCACTTAATTGCAACGGATGCCTCTCCCTTGAAGAAAGGAGAAAGCAAGAGATACTTCAGAAAAGAGCATTTCATGGTTGCTAGGCAACCATTCATGGGCACTTGCAGCTCCCCGGTGAATAACATCTTCATCCCAGGCTAGAAAATTGCTTCCCTTTTACAGGCATTTTTTTCCTCATACCTGTATCCCATAGTAGGCTGTCCTGCTACTTTGATCCAAACCTGTCCTGCACCCTCCATCCAGGAATGGATGTGGCCAGATTCAAAGTAGATTTGAGTCCTCTTTCTGGGTTCAGTCTGCAACAGAGGAAGCAAAGTATTGTATCCAAGTATGCTTCTTTCCAATTTGCCCTTATTCTTTCTGATTAAGCAGGTCCATAAAACATTTCCCTTTTTCAAAGTCCTTTTTAAAAAAAATGATGATTAGAAACAAACATTTCTGAGACAAGCCAGAATGATAGGAAGGTCTTTCAGAGCTGTGTCTTCAGACAGAGGACTTCATCCAATTTTTCCTGCCCATCTAACATTCTGTAGGGATGAAGCCACTGAGTGGTCTTCAAAAGAAAAGGCCCATCTACATTCTGAGCAAGTGATTTGGTGGTGGGACATGCAAGAAGAATGTAGATGATGGACATCCTGTTAGCTCCACCAGGTTTCCTCTATTTGTTTCAAAGTTAAAAAAAAGAGGAAAGGTTCGTAGTTAATATTATGTTTTTCTCTTCCTCTTCTCATTCCATTTGATGAAAAATTATCTGCTTTAGAAATTAGTATCCAAGGAGAAGAGAACTTGGGGTCTTTCCTTTTCATGCTATGATCCTAGGTCCATTCTTCCCTTCCTTGCTGACCTCCTATTCTTCCATTGACTCCTTGGAGAAGGTCCCAGGAGAGGCTTTCTCACCTTGAACAAAGGTGGAAAAAAACAAAGATGGGTGAAAAATTGCAAAATGAGATGTTATAAAGATACTCATCATGAGGGCTAGCAGCTCTGGCCTGCAGATATCTGGATGTCAACAAAGATGATGTTTAGATGGTGTCTAAACGATGTCTAGATGTCAACAAAGATGTTCTGTTTTTCTAGGGCTGCTCTGGAGTTTTCTGCTAGCCTCAATCTTTGGCCCAGGGCTGAAGGGCTCTCCATTCTTCCTCCAACAGAAATTGACATGCAAAGCTTGTCAGCACATATAGCAATTAACTTTCCTTCCTTCCTCTCCAGATGCTTAATACATTCAGATGCTAAGTAACTTCCATCAGGCCTGCTGTTAAAGGCAATGGAGCACATCTCATGTCTGCTTTGCTTTTCCTTTCAATGAATGGTGTCCCACTCAGCAGATCTGAGCCCCAGTTAGGAGGAAAGAATCTGGGATCCAGTGGAGGAAGTTTGGGACCCCCTCTTCAAAAGTTAGGATCTCAGAGACGATCAACTCTTGGATGAGTTAAGAGGGTATGACGTCTATCTCTGAAAAAGGAGATGCATTGCAAGGTAAAATCACCTGGGCCAATGTAAAATCAGCATGTGCCTAATTAATAAATAGAGGTGCAAATTGGGAAATAATTTCTCTTCCTTAAATGGTTTGTCTCCCAAAGTGTTCGGGCCATGGTGGTGAACCTATGGCATGGGTGCCACAGGTGGCACGCGGAGCCCTCTCTGTGGGCACGCATGCCGTCACCCCAGTCCTTGGCCTTCAGCTGGGTTTTATAAAACCTTTCCGCTTTAGGCCTCCGCCGCCATGTGCAAAAAACAATAAAAGGTTCAATCAATCAATTTCAACTTCTCGCGGGGGGAAAAAAAGTTCCTGCAAAGTTGGAATTGATTGATTGAACTTTTTAGTCCCACCCAGTCTGCCATTACCACTACAACCACACCCACCGAATTGGCCACACCCACCCAGCACCCTATGATACATAAGTGGGTTTGGGGTTGCAGTTTGGGCACTCGGTCTCTAAAAGGTTCGCCATCACTGTGTTAGGGCTACCAAATCTGGCCTGCAGAAAAATCAAATGGCCACTAGGAGGCAGCAAAGACTGAAGCTTAGGGGCATTTCTTTGACGCCCCCTAGGGCAGGAGGTCTACAACCTTGACAACTTTGGAGAAGGTCCCAGGAGAGGCTTTCTCACCTTGAACAAAGGTGGGGAAAAACAAAGATGGGTGAAAAATTGCAAAATGAGATGTTATAAAGAGGGCTAGCAGCTCTGGCCTGCAGATATCTAGATAGCTGATCCTTCTGGGACTGACATGCTCCAGAAGCCTTCAGGACATGCACTCTTTCTTCCCCATAGCTGGCTGAGGAATTCTGGGAGCTGAAGTCCGCAAGTCTTAAAGCTGTCAAGGTTGCAGACCCCTGCCCTAGAGGTTATATAGCTTGGCAGTCCAGATACCTGTGTTCAGACCAGACCTGTGACAAAGTCACATATTAAGCCTCCTCTTTCTGCAAATAGAGGGCTGCCCTCTGCTAGAGCACACACGTACCGTACCTAGCTCTGGCTCAGACACATTGTTTTCCAAACTCCACCCAGGGCTTTTCTGTTCTTCCTTTGCCCTTTGACTCACATGTTCATTATTACCTTTAAAAGCCTCGTTGGCAAAACAAGTACAAGAACGGTTGGCTACCTGCCATGTTAGGATTTTGGCAAGGACACAGGCCAAATAAAGCTTTGGAGAAGTTTGTTTGTTTGTTTGTTTTAAATCAGCTTCATGTTTAAGCACCACTGATCACCAGAGGAGTGATCAGTGCATTTTGGTATAGGCATTTTGGAGAATGGCTGTAGGCCTGGGCTTGCATGTTTTAAAAGACCTGCTCAGCTGCACATAGAAAGCTGGCAAATCAGGGGAAGGGAAGGGTTTGCTGACTGCTACCTTTCTACATACATGAAATGTTTGGCTCAGCTGGGGAGGGAAGGAACATAGAATGCTTTGCTAGTTTTCCACAAGTCTCTAGTTTTGGGGGAAGAGTCTTTCCCTCTTCTAAGTTGCTGTTGCCATCTTTCATTTCTTGCTCTCCTTGTTGAGTCATTGCATTGTTTAAGTTTTCATGGGGTTGGTTTAATACTGAATTTTTCTACATGAGTCACCAAGAGCTATTTCTACTTGCCGTGGCAGACAGATCTGTTTGATACATAAATGCATTGGAATTTAAAAACAGGAAAAGTCCAGCAAGATGACCAACTGCCTTGCATAGACCTAAGATACTGCATGTTTCTCTAAAACGGAGCTGATAAAACCATCCTTAATTATATACACCTATTCACATGGAGGTTTTAAGGGTGGATCGAGACATAACTACGGTAAACTCTTTTCGTTGGGGTAAATCTTAATTACTTTGAGCAATCCAGGATGGAAATGCCCAATTTGGAAAGATCTGTCCGAGAACTCATGGAATAGCTGATGGTAAGAGTTGATTTCCCTTTCATCAGGCACTCTGGGGAAGGGGGTATTTGTGTGTGTGTGTGTGTGTGTTTGTGTGTGTGTGTGTGTGTGTGTGTGTGTGTCCCAGAATGGAGCAGAGGGCTATCTTTAATTCCAGAAGTAACAGAGGAACACAACGTGACCATTATTTCTATCACACCCGTGGAATGTGGTCTGTGTTTCAAAATGAAACGTTAGATACCACCTAGCACAGATTCAGTGCCTTCCTGTGCCTTAAAACCAAATCAACAACAGCATCACTCCAATGGGCCATCTGCAGAGTTAGAGCATCCCCATGTTCAAGGGTTATTGTAAGAGAATAACAGAACTGGATGGAACCTTGGGTGGTCTTCTAGTCCAACCCTCTGCTCAGGCAGGAGACCCTGTAGCATTTCAGACGGTTGTCCAATCTCTTCTTTAAAAACCTCCCGTGTTGGAGCACCCACAGTTTCTGAAGGCAACTCACATTGCGCTTGAAACCTATGTAAAAGGAGTGGGGTTTTAATTACACGGTTGCAGCTTGTCGATCTGTAACATTGGTTCTTCAATAGGGGCTGTCTGAGGGGCAGAGAGAGACAGCATGGCCAATTTGCCTGGGTCTGGTATTTGCCCAGGAGTAAAGTCAAAGCCCCCTCAGCCCCTAGAATGACATTTGGGAGAGACCTGAAAAATAGGAGATAAATGAGAAGCTACTTTGAGGAAAGTAGAAGAGACAGAGTTGATCAACGGTGAGATTTTTAAAGAGTTCTTTTAAACACACTCCAGAGCTGTTATGGCCTGCTTTCTGATTGCTTTGCGTGCATGCACAAACGCACACACCCAAATTCAAATCAGGCACTGGGAAAATTTGCATGCCATAACCCGTATAACCTGCGTAATTAGGCAACCGTATCTAAGTTTGCATAATTTATTCTCGCTTTTCTTTACTATTTACATAATTGAGAGTCAAGGAGATCGACAACCAGCTGTGCTGAATTGCACCTCAATTCCTACCGTTCCCTCCTTCGCTCTTCTTGGTTTTCATCAGCCTTTTCCGAGGATTTTTTTTTCCCCACTGAAAAGACTTACCCACAGGTTCTCTACAAAGGTCCATGTTCTGTGAGTCTCTGGCCCAATTGGAGCTTTTCAGCATTCTGACCCAAATGCGGTGGGGGGGGGGAAATCTTATTTTACCTAGACTTCCAAAAGCGATTGTGAAACTGTAATTTCTGAAGGGGCTACTACAGAGTATGACAGTGTCAGAAAGAATAGTGTGTTTCTCAATTGTTCTTCTGATCTAGAAACTTAAGGTAAGGGTGGCTTTCATCCTGGAAAAATGTGATACATCCCCTGCCTTAAACAGGCAAAAGGGCATTTCTGTACTTCTGGCCTTAGGCAACTAAAATTTGCAAAACAATATATAATAAATAAATAGATGTGACATCCCAAATGCAACCAGGGACCTGCTCTGGAAATGGCCAGTAAGGGTCAGGCTGACCTTCTCCTCTAGTTGCCTTCCTTCCTTCCTTCCTTCCTTCCTTCCTTCCTTCCTTCCTTCCTTCCTTCCTTCCTTCCTTCCTTTCTTCCTTCCTTCCTTCCTTCCTTCCTTCCTTCCTTCCTTCCTTTTCAGCACTTCCCTCTCCCCTCCTCCAAAACCCAGTTTGTTCTAGCCAGGTTAAGGTACCAGGCTAGAAACCAGGAGACTGTGAGTTCTAGTCCTACTTTAGGCACACAGCCAGCTGGATGACCTTAAGACAGTTCCTTTCTCCCAGCCCTAACAATGAGGCAACACAAACCATTTCCAAAAACTTTCCAAGAAAACTTCCCATTTCTCCAGGAAGTCAACACTGACTCAAAGAGGCTTCTACACGCACACACACAGACACAGACACAGACACAGACACAGACACAGACACAGACACAGACACACACACACACTTCCTCTACCCAGGGTATTTGATGAAAGGGAAATCATCGTCAGCCCTTCCATGAGTCTCTGGAGAAATCTTTCCAAATTGTTATCACCATGCGCGTGCGCGTGTGCGCGCACACACACACATGCAAACACGCACCATTATTCTTGGCAAGGATAGTTGCATCCAGCCAAGGCAGGAAGATAGCAAGCCACTCAGTAGGAAGAAGAGAGAGAAGGAAACATCGAGCCAATTTAATTGAATCCCACACTGCTGAACAATATTTCATTGTCATTGGTTATTGACAGACTGCTCAAAAGATCTTCCTTCTTCTAACAGTTGCAATGCATCTGGCAGGGGATCTTTCTTCAACGCTCTCTTGCTAGCCAAGAGTCTAATCAGCAATTCAAAGGTCCATGAGAATTCAGCACATGCCAGCATCTTTCCTAGGGAAAAGCATTTCCCCCACGGGCAAATTCATTCAGAACTCAAAGGCCACGTGCACAATTGCCAACAGGCATGATGTGTGTTCCATTGCCTAGTGTGATTATTACTTCTTTGGTTTACATATTATTTGCAGTAAAAGGGCTGGTTGGAATATGCACAGGTACACTGGGGCCTAAGTGCTTTTGCCACAGATTTAAAATAATTTTTTCAGGAGCAAAAATGTTTTGCAGTACCCACTCTGTTAGAGAGAAGTTCCCTGAGGATGGGCTCCAGGACGAGTCCCAAAGTTCGGAAAACTAAACCTGTGGTCCTGGTGACCGACCCAGATTGGATCCTGCAACATTAACCTGGGACATGTATATTCTCCTTCGTTCATAAAATAACTTTATCCCACAATTTGCTAGTTGCCCCACAATCATTTCATTCTGTCAGCCCTTTGAGGTACTCCAAACAAGAAGCACAAATCTTCACTGTAGGGTTAGTAGAGAAAGGCAGAGACAGAGAGATCCAGCTAATTATTGTTAAAGAAATCTTCAAGAGAACAAAGACAATACAATTCACAGGAAGGTTAGTTCTGGTTTCAATTGAATACTAATCTTTAAAATTCTTCGCATCGCAACGTGATGGATTTGAACCCAAAATTTTCAAAAGTTCCCCAGGTCTGGCAAAAATGACCCTTTACACCGCCCATATTTCTAACTTACATTTGAAGTACTTATACATTTTACTTAAGGGATGCGGTGGCTCAGTGGGTTAGGACACTGAGCTTGTCGATAAGAAGGTCGGCAGTTTGGTGGATCGAATCCCGAGTGCCGCGTAGCAGAGTGAGCGCCTGTTACTCGTCCCAGCTTCTGCCCACCTAGCAGTTCGAAAGCACCTAAAAAATGCAAGTATAAAAATAGGGACCGCTACGGTGGGAAGGTAACAGCGTTCCGTGCTAGTCATGCCGGCCACATGACCACGGAGACGTCCTTGGACAAGCGCTGGCTCTTCGGCCATGAAACAGAGATGAGCACCGGCCCCTAGAGTCGGAAACAACTAGCATGCATGTGCGGGGGAACCTTTACCTTTACCTTTTACTATACATTTTACTTAATTTTCTGGTTTCATGTACCAATGCTACATCATTTTATAATTTTTTTTTCTTTCAATGTATAACACAATGTAAATTTCAGTCCTTTCTTTTAGCAGCCCTAGATTCCCTCGTACAAGTGTATCTACATACAAATCTTTTCAATAAATACGAGCACATAGATCAACATTAGTAATGACGAAGAATAAAGGAAGCATAATGTGAAAATGCAGTCAGGGAAATTTCATTCTGAGCTATCCATCATGAAATGAAACAAGAAACAGGCTTTCTGAAATTCTGGAAGTTGAAGTCCACCCATCTTAAAATTGTCAGCATTCAGAAACCATTTGAAGACTTCAAGTTCCTTTTGGTCGTGTTATTTCTATTTCTACATGTCTGGAGACTTTCACTACCATTTATATTATGCAAGGAACAGAACAGAACAGAACAGAACAGAACAGAACAGAATAGAATTGTTTATTGGCCAAATGTGATTGGACACAGAAGGAATTTGTCTCCAGTGCTTAAGCTCTCAGTATAAATATATAACACTAACAACAAAGAAAAGGGAAAGGGGAAGGGAAGGGAAGGGAAGGGAAGGGAAGGGAAGGGAAGGGAAGGGAAGGAAGGAAAGGAAAGGAAAGGAAAGGAAAGGAAAGGAAAGGAAAGGAAAGGAAAGGAAAGGAAAGGAAAGGAAAGGAAAGGAAAGGAAAGGAAAGGAAGTAAATGGATAGGGAAGGGAAGGGAAGGGAAGGGAAG